>NC_085988.1:83270111-83320111 GCF_030014385.1 Trichomycterus rosablanca | reverse complement strand
GAGTGGAAAAGCATTCCAGTGGCAACCTGTGAAGCTCTGGTAAACTCCATGCCCAGGAGAGGTAATGGTGGCCACACAAAATATTGACACTTCAGGAACTTTCACTAAGGGGTGTACTCACTTTTGTTGCCGGTGGTTTAGACATTAATGGCTGTATATTGAGTTATTTTGAGGGAAGAATAAATTTACACTGTTATATAAGCTGCACACAGACTACTTTTCATTGTGTTAAAGTGTCATTTTGTCAGTGTTGTCCCATGAAAAGATATACTTAAATATCTGCAGAAATGTGAGGGGTGTACTCACTTTTGTGATACACTGTATATATACACAGTATATACAGTATATATAACTGTCTGTCTGTTTATATATCTTTATATCTATCTAATTGTCTGTGTCTCTGTTTATTAATGTGAAGGTGTAAACGCGCAACTGCTTACATTTAGTCAACATCTGTTTCAGCGACTCGCAAAACAAGACGATGCAAAACCACCTGCTGCACACATTACAAAGGCATGGCTCCAGGAGAAGAGGGTACGGGTACTGGACTGGCCTGCCTGCAGTCCTGGGTTCGATTCCCAGGTGAATTGGTCCGGGTCCTTTCTGTGTGGAGTTTGCATGTTCTCCCTGTGTCTGTGTGGGTTTCCTAGAACAGACATGTATTAAGGAGAGCTGAAGATACTACATTACTTTAATAATCCTGATAAACCAACATGAAATTACTTTTGAGCTTTAAGGTTTAATAAAGTGGCTTAAAACGACCCAATTAACTGAAAATTTGTTTCTAGTTCTGAGTGTTTTATTTTATTTTTATTTTTCCCTCCTTCAGACCCTTGTGTACATTTTTAAAATCGATAAATCACGGCACACACACACACACACACACACTCCGGCTGCAGCAGATTTCAGGTAAACGCTTTATTGATTTGTCATTTGTAGAACTTCAGCCAGTCTTATTTATCTAATGAGCCGAATCACAGAGGAGCGCTTCAATTCACTCCACTTTATACAAACACTGGAAATAATAAAGCTCAGCGTTTTATTAACATCACAGCTGAACCGCGTCCAGTCTCAGTCAGAAGTGCACCGGAGCGCTGAGGTGAAGCACCAGTCTGATACCACGCTGGGTTCTAATCTCAGCCATGCCACCGTTCTGCTATCAAACTTAACACACTCGGGCAAGAGGAAAGTCAGACAGGGTTTCTCTGGTCTGTCTGGTCGAGGTGCTGCTATGAAAAGTGCAATTATTTAATCTTTTTCTTATTTAAACACTACAAAACGTTAAAGGATCATTAAAATCCCAAGATTGCAATGACGTGCCAAACAATTGCATGTAAACTTTTGATTTTGACGAATCATACATTAAAAAGATTTTATTTTATTATTATTTTTACAAGTGAATCAACTGCACTTATAACAAAAAAATAAATAAATAAATAATAAACACAATTCAATATATACTACTACTACTTCTACTACTAGTAATAATAGTAATAATAGTAATAATAGTAATAATGATAATAATAATAATAACAAAACAATAATAATAATAATAATAATAATAGTAATAATAATAATAATAATAATAATAATAATAATAATAATACAGGTTTCTCCCACTTTTTACAAGTATACTGTTGTGAAAGACCAGGATCATTATAATATTATAGTGTTTTCAGTGATCAGAAGTGAATTTTTGCACAAAATAACTGATATAAAAAGTGTCTAATAGCTGTTATGGGAGCAGCTATTCTGATAAGTGAAACTACAATGAACCTACATTATTTATTTATTTATTACTTTATTTTTTTATTTTTTTATATTTATTTATTTATATTTATTTATTCATTTTATTTTTTTTATGAACTCTTGTAGCTTGCGTTGTAACAACATTTTACTTTTGGATAGCAGGGAGACAACAACAACAACAATAACTTTATATAATAATAGTTATAATAATAATAATAATAATAATAATAATATTTATAGTAATAATCAACATGGTGGTTCGGTGGGTAGCACTGTTGCCTCACAGTTCGATTCCCAGGTAGGGCGGTTTGAGTACTTTACTGTGTAAAGTTTGCATGTTCTCTCGTGTCCATGTGGGTTTCCTCTGGAAGCTCCGGTTTCTTCCACAGTCCAAAGATGTGCAAGTGAGGTAAATTGGAGATACTGTAATTGTCTTACATGTGTGTGTGTGTGTGTGTGTGCGCGCGTTGTGATGGACTGGCAACCTGTCTGGGGTGTTTCCTGCCTCTCGTCCAATGAATTGCACCCACCGTTACCCTGACCAGGATAAAGCAGTGGTAAAACATATAATTTAATAATAATAATAATAATAATAATAATAAAAATAATAATAATAATAATAATAATAATAATAATAATAATATATCATAAAAGTGGTATTTTGGCCACAAAAGTAGGCAAATAATTAATAATGTAACTTTTTTTTTAAAGCAGGTGGAGAATTCATATGTTTTATATCAGCACTTTAACGTACATGGGTGAAAAATTAATAAAAAATAAATAATTACAAACAACAATAAACATCATCAGCAGTTTAAAAAAATAGCCAGAATATCAGACAGGAGTCAGAACCACAGGAGCAATCAGACCAGTTTAATAACGACGAGACTTTCTAATGAACAATGAACACTTGAGACCTGAAATATTTAGAATTGGACCTGATTACACATGATGAATAACGGCTGTTCAGAGCTGGAGGAAGCGTGATTGTGCTGTATGGACGTCTTATTATAAACAGTGGAAACGCTGAACGATGTGATTGAAATGATTTCTCCCACATATATAACCCAGGTCTAAATCAACAACCAGCAACCAACATCAACAACCAGCATACAGTTCAATAAATAAAGGTCACTGGGTAGAACTGACTTCTCCTCCACAAATATCGTAGCTCAAAACACTCAGCGTTTAGCATGATGGTCCACAATGTGACCAACGGGAAGAACGCAAACAGGTATCATGATCCACTTTCATTCATTTTATTTATTTATTCCTCCTTTCCTTCCTCCCTTACTTCCTTCCTTCCTTCCTTCCTCCCTTCCTTCCTCCCTTCGTTCCTTCCTCCCTTCCTTCCTTCCTTCCTTCCTCCCTTCCTTCCTCCCTTCCTTCCTCCCTTCCTTCCTCTCTTTGTTCCTTCCTCCCTCCCTTCCTTCTTTCCTTCCTCTCTTTGTTTCTTCCTTCCTCCCTTTGTTACTTCCTCCCTCCCTTCCTCTCTTTGTTTCTTCCTTCCTTCCTTCCTTCCTTCCTTTCTTCCTTCCTTTCTTCCTTCCTTCCTTCCTCCCTTCCTTCCTTCCTTCCTTCCTTCCTTCCTTCCTTTCTCCCTTCGTTCCTTCCTTCCTTCCTGTGTGTGTGTGTGTGATGGGCTTTATTTCCTATGGCTAGGTGACTGAGATTGCTGATCCTTCCTTCCTTAGATCAGAAGCAGATGCACTCAAATGTGTTGAGCTTACAGACGTCTTTACCTGCCATGATTTAAGTTTAATGGCTAATTAATAATAATAATTATTATTATTATCATTTTATTTATTTAAATTTAAAAAAATTTTTATTTATTATTATTATTTTTTAATTAAGCACTTAAAGAAGGCTAATATATATTTATCATGCTTCCAAGTTAGATGAGCACCGGAAATGAAGCAGCTGCGTGGCTCTGTTTATGGAAGAAGCAGAAATATAGAGGTGTGTGTGTGTGTGTGTGTGTGTGTGTGTGCGTGCACACGTGTGTCAGATCTCCAACAGGCTTATCAATAAGAAGCGCTGGCGTGTGTGTGGTGCCAGCATTTATCTGCTCTGAGCAGGTCTATTAGAGAGACGTTGATGGAACGTTAGTCTCGGTGGGAGGCTGATAGAGGAACGTTGAGGGAACGTTATCAGTGACGATGAGTGTTTAACCTGAAGCTCAGACGCTAAAACACTCCTCATTCCTTCCACTGAGAGACAGACTGAGACCTGCTTAACATCACGCCGTGCTGTAGATAACACACACGCGCATACACACACACACGCACACACAGACACACACATGATACTTAGACATTACTATAGAGTCCATGACTGCAAAGATCAACATCCATTCAACAAAACAACCGTTTGTGGCACTAGGCAATGGTGTAGAACAGACCTGGGCATTGTACGGCCGGCGGGCCATTACCGACATGAGGTCAGTGGCAATTAAAAATCAGACGGAAATAAATGTACATCACATATGCTGTATAACAGGACTGTTTATTTTTATCTTTTTATTTTTTTATTTTCAATTTTCGTAAGTTTGGATTTACGTGTGTGTGAGACGAGTGTATCCAGCTTCACCGTAATGTGTCGGTGAACAGAACTGAGTGTGATTGATAGAGACGGTTGAGTTTTTAACAAGACATGAACTTCTGAAGTATTTATTTACTTAGGTCAGATGTAAAGCTGTTTAAGGATCACGGTACTGAACAAAGAAATACAAGAACATGAATGATCCATCCATCCATCTATCTATCTCTGTCTGTCTGTCTGTCTGTCTGTCTGTCTATCTTTATCTGTCTGTCTGTCTATCTACCTATCTATCAATCTGTCTGTCTGTCTGTCTGTCTGTCTGTCTGTCTGTCTGTCTGTCTGTCCATCCATCCATCTCTCTGTCTGCCTGTCTGTCCATCTGCCTGTCTATCTATCTCTGTCTGTCTGTCTATTTATCTACCTCTCTGTCTGCCTCTATCTGTCTGTCTGTCTGTCTGTCTGTCTGTCTTTCTCTCTGTCTGTCTGTCTATTTATTTGTCGATTCATTGCACATGATGGATTCCCTTCCCAAAAACGTATATATATCAACACCAAAAGAAGCTCATTCGATTCCCACTAAGTTTATGGACAGCATTAATGCTGCCCAACCTCAGCGTTCTTCTAGCATACTCCAAATCTTGACCATCAGCTAGCCTGTTGAATCGTGAGATCTGAAGTCCATGGGTGGTGTGCTTCACACTGCTCCAGCTATATTACATGGCTGGAATATTTACACACCAAACCGTGAGCTTCTTGATCGTCCCATTTCAAAACAAATGCTAATAAAATAGAGCAACCTGTGTGTGATCTGTCCGCTAGAACAACAGCCGCTCTTCCTAAAAGGCTTCTCACAAGGGTTTGAAATATGTCTGTGGGAATTTGTGCTCATTCAGTCACAAGTTGACAGCATTTGTATGAGCTTTGTTTGAGTAACCAAGCTTTTCCTCATGACTTTGTGTGCAGAGTCATGCTGGAACCCGGAAACGGCCTTCCCTAAACTGTTGCTCCTTCATATAATTGATTTATTACACCTGCTAAGCCTTGGTCATCCTGAAAAAGACCACTTTTATTTTACATTTAGTGCTTTATCCTGGTCAGGGCCATAGTGAGTCAGGTACCAGCCACAATTACTGATTGAATGGGAGCAACAACCCCTATACAGGGTGCCAGTCTGTCACAGGGTGACACACTAGTGCATTTACTCACCCACTCACACCCAGGAGAAATCTACAGCAGCCAATCCACCTTCTGCATGTTTTGAGATACACAAAGAACACACATAACTTCCTACAAACAATAAAACGAAGCTAGGATAGAACCTGTGGTCCACATGAACGTCCAGACCAAGCCTTCACCATGAAACAGAACACACAGATGTGTGTGTGTGTGTGTGTGTGTGTGTGTGTGTGTGTGTGTGTGTGTTTAATCTGACTTGACTGATAAGATTCTGACAGGTCTACCTGATCCCTCAGCCACCAGGTCAATGCTATCAGCGATCTCAGTCAACTAGCCGTAGGAAATAAAGCCCATCACACACACACACACACACACACAGGATCGATTGTTATCGACAGACCCTGTAATTACATTTCATTAACTTTGGCTGCTAATCCAACAGCTCGGCTGAAGGAACGAGACAAAAGTCAAAGAGAAAAAAAGAGAGGACAGATGAGAGACGCAGGTGGAACAGAGAAGTGCACCATTACCCAAAATCCTCTCTGTTTTCTTACCTATTCTCTACACACTCTTCTCTTTTATTTGTTTCTGTCTGTCCTCTCTGTGCTTCTTGACATTTAGAATTTATTTAAAAATAAAAACAATGTATAAATATCACATTTATAATTCAATTATATAATTTATTTATTTATCATTTAAATTCATTTATTAGGGTTTCATGAGAATGTTTTCCACTTTAATTTATGACAGGGCAGGTAGTCATTTCTTTCCCTTATTTTTTTTTTTGTTTGTTTTTTTGTTTATTTATTTAGTTAGTTATTTGTTTGTTTATTTATTTTTACATACTTATTTATTTACATACTTGTATTTATTTATTTATTTATTTATTTATTTATTTGTTTGTTTCTTTCTTTCCTTCTTTATTCATTTATTTATTTATAATTTTAATTTATTTATTTATTTATTAGGATTTAACAATGATGTTTTTATAAATAGATATTTATTTATCTATTTATTTATTTGTTTGCTTCTTTCTTTATTTATTCATTTATTTATTTATAATTTTAATTTATTTATTTATTTATTAGGATTTTACAGTGATGTTTTTAACTTTGGTTCCATTCAGGACAAGGCAGCTTACCATTTATTTATTCATTCATTCATTTATTTTGTTTTCTTTTTTTTTTTTACATCAGAAGGACCTAATTTGACACACAATGCTGCCCAACCTCAGCGTTCTTCTAGCATGCTCCGAATCCTGATCTATCAGCTAGCTTGTCGAATGGTGAAATGTGTTACACTGTTCTATAGATTGCTCCTCCAGTGCTCTAAAGTCCATGTGTGGTGTGCTTTACACTGCTCGAGCTACACTATGTGAGTAAAAATATTTACACTCCTGACCGCGAGCTTCTCGGACATCCTGTTTTAAAAACAAATAATAATAAAATAAAGTGACCTGTTTGTGTTTTTTTAAAATTTTATTATTTTTTTATTTAGCAAGAACAACAGAAGGCTTCTCATGTGACTGAAGTATGTCTGGGGGAATTTGTTCTTTATTTTTCTCTTTCCTTTTTTGTTTGCTTTTACACCTTTTCACTTCCCCTCCCCTACCTTTCCAATTCATCTTTCTTCCTTTTCCCTTTTCTTTCCTTTCCCTCTTGTTCCAATTCCCTGTCTTATCTCTTCCCTTCCCCCTTTCACTTCTCTTCTCTCTTCCCTTTCCAATTCCCTTTTTCTATTCTCTTCCTTTCCCCTCCCATTTTCCTCTTTTCCGTTCCTTTTTTTTTCCATTCCAATTTCCTTTCCAATTCCCTTCCATTTTCTTTCTTTTCTGTTCCTTTTTTCCTCTTTTCCCCTCCCTGTCTAATTCCCTTCCTTGTCCCTTTCCTTCCCTTCCTTTCCTTTCCTTTTTCCCATCTCTTCCTCTTCCATCCCCTCCCTTTCCAATTCCCTTCCCTATCTTTTTTTTTCTGTTCCTTCCCTTTCTTCTCTTTCCTATTCCCTTTTCTTCTTTTCCTTCCCCCCACCCATCTTTTCCCTTCCGTCTTCTTCCTTTCCAATTCCCTATTTTGTTTCTTTCTTTTCCTTCCCCCCTCTTTTTTACCCCTCCCTTGCCTTGCCTTGCCTTACTTACTTACTTGCTTACTTACTTGCTTACTTTACTTACTTTACTTACTTACTTACTTTACTTACTTACTTACTTACTTACTCTCTTTTCTTTCCTTTACCTTCCTTTTTCTTTTCCTTTTCTTTCCTTCCCTTCTCTTCTCTCTTCCCTTTCCAATTCCCTTTCCTTTATTTTTTCTTTTTCTATTCTCTTCCTTTCCCTTCCCTTTTTCCTCCTTCCCCCTCACATTCCAATTTCCTTTCCAATTCCCTTCTATTTTTTTTTTTTTCCTCTTTTCCCCTCCCTGTCTAATTCCCTTCCTTGTCCCTTTCCTTCCTCTCCCCTCCTTTGCCTTGCTTTCCCAATTTCTGTTTATATCTTTTTCCTTTTCTTCACTTGTATTTCCTTTTCTTTTTCCATCTCTTCCTCTCCCATCACCTCCCTTTCCAATTCCCTTCCCTATCTTTTTTTTCCCCAATTTCCCCCCCCCTAATCTAGTCGTGTCCAATTACCCTGATTACGTCCTCTATACAGATTCGACCCTTCACCGCTGACTGAGGACGCCTCTCAACTGACACACGCCCCCTCCGGCACATACAGTCAGTACAGACTGCATTTTTCAACTGCACGAGTCGAGTTCATACACCGGCAGGCACTGTGTATGGAGGGCCACACCCCCATCAGCATTATTCCTCAGCCCTGTGCAGGCGCCATCAGTCAGCCAGCAGGGGTTGCAGTTGCACCAGTTATTAGGACCTATGATCCGACTTTTTACCCTCAAACCCTGAACAACAGCCAATCGTTGTTCATGCAGCCGCCCAGCCCAGTATTCAAAACGCTAACTCTGGTGTGCTAGTGTACTTTTACCGCTGCGCCACCTGAGCGGCTTCCCTTCCCTATCTTGTTTCTTTTCTGTTCCTTCTCTTTCCTCTTTTTCCTATTCCCGTTTCTTCTTTTCCCTTTCCAATTTCCTTTCCTATCTCTTATCTTTCCTTTACTTTTTCCCCATCTCTTCCCCTTCGTCTTCTTCCTTTCCAATTCCCTTCCCTATCTTGTTTCTTTCTTCTCCTTCCCTCCTCTTCTTTACCCTTCTCTTTCCTTTCCTTTCATTCCTTATTTCTTTTCTTTCCTTTTACCCTTTCCAATTCCTTTACTTTCCTTTTTCTTTTCCTTTTCTTTCCTTCCCTTTTCAATTCCATTCCCGACCTCGTTTTCCCCCCTTTTTTTATTCCTTCCTTCCTTTCTCTTCTCTCTTTTCTTTCTTCCCTTCTCTTCATTTTTCTTTTTTTTTACTCTTTCCCTTTCCCTTTTTCATCTTTTTCCTTTCCAATTTCCTTTCCTATCTCTTTCCTTTCCTTTTCCCTTATCTCTTTCCTTCCATCTTCTTCCTTTTCAAATCCCTTCCCTATCTTGTTTCTTTCCTCTCCTTCTCTTGTTTACCCCTCTCTTCCCTTCCTTATCTCCTTTCTTTCCTTTTACCCTTTCCAATTCCTTTACCTTCCTCCTTCTTTTCCTTTTCTTTCCTTCCCTTTTCCATTCCCTTCCTTTCCAATTCCCTATCTTGTTTCTTTCTTTTCCTTTCCTCCTCTTCTTTTCCCCTCTCTTTCCTTTCTTTCCATTATCTTCCTTATCTCTTTTCTTTCCTTTTATCCATTCCCATTCCTTTACCCTCCTTTTTCTTTTCTTTCCTTCTCTTTTCCATTCCCTTCCCTACCTTGTTTTTTCCCTTTTTTTTTATTCCTTCCTTCCTTTCTCTTCTCTCTTCCCTTTTCTTCATTTTTCTTTTTTCTACTCTTTTCCTTTCCCTTTTTCTTCTTTTGCCTTTCCAATTTCCTTTCCTATCTTGTTTCTTCCTTTCCTTCCCTCCTCTTCTTTACCCCTCTCTTCCCTTCCTTATCTCTTTTCTTTCCTTTTACCCTTTCCAATTCCTTTACCTTCCTTTTTCTTTTCCTTTTCTTTCCTTCCCTTTTCAATTCCTTCCCTTTTCAATTCCTTTCCTTTTCAATTCCCTTCCCTACCTCGTTTTTTTCTCTTTTTTTAATCCCTTCCCTTCTGTTCTCTCTTCCCTTTCTAATTCCTTTTCTTTCCTTCCCTTTTCAATTCCTTCCCTTTTCAATTCCTTTCCTTTTCAATTCCCTTCCCTACCTCGTTTTTTTCTCTTTTTTTAATCCCTTCCCTTCTGTTCTCTCTTCCCTTTCTAATTCCCTTCTCTTAATTTTTCTTTTTTCTACTTTTTTCCTCTCCATTTCCAACTACCTTCCCTATCTTTCCTTTCCTTTTCTTTTCTTAACCCCCTTTGATCTCTTTAGATCTCTTTACTTTCATCTCTCTGACCTTTTGTTCTAATCATTTCTTTCTCTCATCTCTACTGTTTTCTTACTATTATTTTCTCTAATTGAGAGCGTGAATATGAGAAGCGTTGAATGATCGTGCTTGGCTCTTTAAACCAGTCCAACACTGATAACAAACACCTGAAGTTCCTTTAATTACACTTTGTGCTTCACATCAAAGTCTCAGATCAATTAGCTGAAATGAGATTAATAAACTGTTGAGCTCATTTACAGCATTTAACAGAAGCTTTCATCCTAGTCCACTCACAGGTGTGATAGATGCTACCTTAAGCTATTGAGATTTAAGGGCTTCGCTTTAGGGCCCAACAGTGGCCAGTTGACAGTTTTGTGGGTTGAACCAGTGACCTTCTGATTTCCAGTCCAGTCCAGTAACCACTGAGCTATTGCTCGTTACCTTTCCTCTTTCTGCTTTCATTTACCATCAGTACACAAGTCTACAAGTCCTACAAGAATAAATGGGAGTTTGGGGGTGTCAGGTGCTAAATTAGCTAAAAGCTTTTACACTATGTGGTCAAAAGTATGTGGACACCCCTTTATTTTATTAAGTGCAGGTGGTTCAGCAACACTAACTGCTAACCGGTGTGTGAAATGAAGAACATTATATAGTTTCTGTTAGTTTAGCATTAGCAATTGTTAGCATAGCATAGGGAGTAGCTAATCTGTTTCCTTAGTTTAGTATTTAGTATAGTTCTAACTGTTTTTGTTAGTTTAACATTAGCAATACGCTTAGCGTAGTTAAAGAATAGCTAATGTTTTCTAAATCTAGTATTGTTTCTGTTAGTTTAGCATGAGCGATGTTACCATAGCATAGCATAGGGAGTAGCTTATCTGTGTTTTTGTGACCAGTAATTAACTTAGCTTAGTTTGTTTAGCATTTAGCTTATCACAGCTTATCAAAAGATTAGTTTATTCTAGATCCTCACTCACTTTCTTAACCGCTTAACCAATCATGGTCGTGGGGTGGGGGGGGGGGGGGGTGTCCTGGAGCCCATCCCAGCTTTTCAATGGGTGCAAGGCACACAGTAACACCCTGGACGGGGCGCCAGTCCCACACACACACACACACACACACACACACACATACACACACACACACACACACATTCACCTATAGAGCAATTCAGTGTCTCCAATTAACCTGACTGAATGTTTTTGGATTGTGGGAGGAAACCGGAGCTCCCGGAGGAAACCCCTGCAGACACAAGGAGAACATGCAAATTCCACACAGAAAGGACCCGGACCGCTCCACCTGGGGATCAAACCCAGGACCTTCTTGCTGTGATGCGACAGTGCTACCCACCAAACCACCGTGCCGCCCATTCTAGATCCTTTTTCTTGTATTTATTGTTTGTGTTACGTTTTACATGCTCATAGTTTCCTGTTTGTTTACTCTTAGTTCCTATTTTGCTTTTGATCTTGCATGTTTGTCTCATTTAATAAATAAAATGAGTTCATGACGTCTGCACAAGCCAGAAATCCATCATTACAGAAATAATGTCGACATGGTTTTGTAGAATTACAGTATTAGACCAAAATCAAACAATTTCTCAAGAGTGCATTTATTGATGAATCAGATCAAATAAACGTTTACACTTTTTTAGTGTTAATGCAGGGTGACCATACGTCTTCTTTTTACCGGACATGTCCAGCACTGCTGGAGTTTTTAAACACCTCACTGTCACTGCTGGACTGAGATTAGTCCACCAACCAAAAATATCCACCCAACAGCGCCCCGTGGGCAACACTCTGTGACCACTGATGAAGGTCTAGAAGATGACCAACTCAAACAGCAGCAATAGATGAGCGATCGTCTCTGACTTTACATCTACAAGGTGGACCAACTAGGTAGGAGTGTCTAATAGAGTGGACAGTGAGTGGACACGGTATTTAAAAACTCCACTCATACCAGCACAACACACACTAACACACCACCACCATGTCAGTGTCACTGCAGTGCTGAGAATGATCCACCACCTAAATAATACCTGCTCTGTGGGGGTCCTGACCATTGAAGAACAGCATGAAAGGGGCTAACAAAGCATGTAGAGAAACAGATGGACTACAGTCAGTAATTGTAGAACTACAAAGTGCTTCTATATGGTAAGTGAAGCTGATAAAATGGACAGTGAGTGTAGAAACAAGGAGGTGGTTTTAATGTTATGGCTGATCAGTGTATATTAGACCTGGTTAATTTAATCACACTCACTGCAGCCACTCAGACTTAATACTACTAGACACGAGTTTAGATGATGAAGATCTCCAGCGAGGCTCCGTGTGAACTAAACATAGATAAATTCCACAATAAAATCCGCCATCAATCCACAAACACACACAGATTACCAACAGATGGTCACATGACGTTTAACGACTGACAGAAGCTGTTGGAGAGAGAATCTTTCTCAGATGATGGAGGAGAACATGAGTGATCCAGAGAGAATAACACACAGAGAGAGAGAGAGAGAGAGAGAGAGAGAGAGAGAGAGAGAGAGAGAGAGTTATAATAATATGAGGCGGCATGTGAGAAGATTCACGTCAGGATCATTTTCGCCGCAGCATTTTTTATTCTGATTGTCTGATCAAATAAAAAAAGTAGGATGTACACTGATTGCTTTCGAAGTATCAAAGGGAGGATTTGATATATATAAAAATAACGGCAAAATATATACAATTAATCCTCTCTATAATTATCAGCACCCCTGGTAAAAATTAGTACAAATTGTTAGCTCACACTAAAAAAAAGGGGGAAAAAGACCTATAATTAAAGTAAATTTAATCTAAAAAAAAAAAACAGAAAATGTTTTTATTTATTTATTTATTACATGTGGTTTTGTTAAAAAAATGAATAAGAAAAAGTTAAAAAAATAAAAATAATAATAAATACATACATAGCTAAACTGGTACCCCTTAAAAATAAATATTTAACTATATATATATATATAACTGATTCTGTGACAGGAGTCTTTTATACAGGGACAGGACTAATTTGTGTGACTCATGGGCACATAACCGGTCTGTGGGGGTCAGAATTCTTGCTGGTTGGTAGGGGATCAAATACTTATTTCTCTTAATTAAATACAAATTAATTTATAACTTTTATTTAATGTTTTTTTCTGGATTTTTTGTTGATATTCTGTCTCTCTCTGTTAAAATAAACCTTCCATAAAAATTATAGACTGTTCAAGTCTTTGTAAGGGGATCAAATACTTATTTCCCCCACTGTATATGTGTGAGTGTGTACACTGTGTGACAGATACACTCCCCTTCACCGGTTTGACGTGTACTCCGGTTGACAAGGAGCTGTAATTAATTACCCCTGCACCTTGTTTTCACGGCATTCTCACCTCTGATTGGCCGCTGTCCAGTTTTCAAAGCTCGCACCGCTGCCCACTCGCCCGTCACTGTTATTTCATGCCCTGCTTGTCCTGTCAGCTACCTGCTATCTTAGCCTGGACGCGACTAATTATTCTTACAAGCACATACACACACAAACACACACCGGCGTCGAGGGTGAAAATGGAGTGAGACACTTGTCAACACTCTGCCGTGTCCTGTTTCTGGCCACCGGAACCGTGTGTGTGTCATTGGAGAACGTACAAGAATTTAACGCTTCTGTTTTTGTTATTGAATTTACAGCGGATTCTATAGATCAGGGTTTTTCAACCTTATTTTTCTAGCGACCCACATTGTGTCCATGATTTTTACTGCGACCCACGTAACACAAACGATGCATCAAAACACAAAACAAAATATAGGCTGTGTCCGAACTCGCACACTTCCATACTGAAAAGTACGAGAGCGCGGATAGTGCGTCAGAATACGTAGTATTCATTAAACAGTAAGCGAAAGGTACCCGGATGACCCACTGCATGGGCACAGCACACTGCGGTCCGATAATCTATCCCATAATTCAACTGGAACCTTCATCAGTGGTCACAGGACGCTGCCCACGGGGCGCTGTTGGCTGGATATTTTTGGTTGGTGGACTATTCTCAGTCCAGCAGTGACAGTGAGGTGTTCAAAAACTCCAGCAGCGCTGCTGTGTCTGATCCACTCATACCAGCACAACACACACTAACACACCACCACCATGTCAGTGTCACTGCAGTGCTGAGAATGATCCACCACCTAAATAATACCTGCTCTGTGGTGGTCCTGTGGGGGTCCTGACCACTGAAGAACAGCATGAAAGGGGACTAACAAAGCATGTAGAGGAACAGATGGACTACAGTCAGTAATTGTAGAACTACAAAGTGCTTCTATATGGTAAGTGGAACTGAAAAAATAGACAATGTGTGGACAATCATCCTTCAAGGAGTGCAAACCCTTTGTGATACTTTTCTACCACAATTGTACCCCGGACACCATCGTTCAGTACAGCAGAGGGAACAGGAGCCAGAAACCCTGCTGGTGGGTGTGTGAGTGGGTTAAAATGATTCTGGTGGAATCCCTGCCCGACATAATTGGTGTTTTAGTGAAGTACAGGCGTCAGCAGATATTAAGAAAAAACGATTCCAGATGAAAGGAATCATTTTTATTTTGTATTTTTACTTTATCCGCCCAGGATCGAACACATCTGGTGGCTGTGTGAGATAAGTGTGTGTTCAGCTGCTGGACTGACGTGTTTATTGATTTCTCTTCTCCACCTTTTTTGTTGGAGGCCTTTTCAGATAACACACCTCAATATGACTCAGAGACCCACTCAGTGAGTGTGTGTGTGTGTGTGTGTGTGTGTGAGTAAGTGTGTGTGTGTGTGTGTGTGTGTGTGTGTGTGTGATTTAGACCGTGTGGACCTGTGCCCATACACACAATTCCTTTATTTAGAAACTAATAATACAACTAAATAAATAAATAAATGAATAAAAACACATTCAAAACAGACTCAATAAAGCAGTGTCAAGGTTCAGCCAGTGATCAATGAAAATCACACACACACACACACACACACACACTCATTCACTCATCTACACACACACACACACACACACACTCATTCACTCATCTACACACACACACACACACTCATTCACTCATTCACTCACCTACACACACACACACACACACTCACTCATTCACTCATCTACACACACACACTCATTCACTCATCTACACACACACACACACACACTCATTCACTCATCTACACACACACACACACTCATTCACTCATCTACACACACACACACACACACACTCATTCACTCATCTACACACACACACACACACACTCATTCACTCATCTACACACACACACACACACACACACTCATTCACTCATTCACTCACCTACACACACACACACACTCACTCATTCACTCACCTACACACACACACACACACTCATTCACTCACCTACACACACACACACACACACTCATTCCTTCCTTTCTCTTCTCTCTTTTCTTTCTTCCCTTCTCTTCATTTTTCTTTTTTTTTACTCTTTCCCTTTCCCTTTTTCATCTTTTTCCTTTCCAATTTCCTTTCCTATCTCTTTCCTTTCCTTTTCCCTTATCTCTTTCCTTCCATCTTCTTCCTTTTCAAATCCCTTCCCTATCTTGTTTCTTTCCTCTCCTTCTCTTGTTTACCCCTCTCTTCCCTTCCTTATCTCCTTTCTTTCCTTTTACCCTTTCCAATTCCTTTACCTTCCTCCTTCTTTTCCTTTTCTTTCCTTCCCTTTTCCATTCCCTTCCTTTCCAATTCCCTATCTTGTTTCTTTCTTTTCCTTTCCTCCTCTTCTTTTCCCCTCTCTTTCCTTTCTTTCCATTATCTTCCTTATCTCTTTTCTTTCCTTTTATCCATTCCCATTCCTTTACCCTCCTTTTTCTTTTCTTTCCTTCTCTTTTCCATTCCCTTCCCTACCTTGTTTTTTCCCTTTTTTTTTATTCCTTCCTTCCTTTCTCTTCTCTCTTCCCTTTTCTTCATTTTTCTTTTTTCTACTCTTTTCCTTTCCCTTTTTCTTCTTTTGCCTTTCCAATTTCCTTTCCTATCTTGTTTCTTCCTTTCCTTCCCTCCTCTTCTTTACCCCTCTCTTCCCTTCCTTATCTCTTTTCTTTCCTTTTACCCTTTCCAATTCCTTTACCTTCCTTTTTCTTTTCCTTTTCTTTCCTTCCCTTTTCAATTCCTTCCCTTTTCAATTCCTTTCCTTTTCAATTCCCTTCCCTACCTCGTTTTTTTCTCTTTTTTTAATCCCTTCCCTTCTGTTCTCTCTTCCCTTTCTAATTCCTTTTCTTTCCTTCCCTTTTCAATTCCTTCCCTTTTCAATTCCTTTCCTTTTCAATTCCCTTCCCTACCTCGTTTTTTTCTCTTTTTTTAATCCCTTCCCTTCTGTTCTCTCTTCCCTTTCTAATTCCCTTCTCTTAATTTTTCTTTTTTCTACTTTTTTCCTCTCCATTTCCAACTACCTTCCCTATCTTTCCTTTCCTTTTCTTTTCTTAACCCCCTTTGATCTCTTTAGATCTCTTTACTTTCATCTCTCTGACCTTTTGTTCTAATCATTTCTTTCTCTCATCTCTACTGTTTTCTTACTATTATTTTCTCTAATTGAGAGCGTGAATATGAGAAGCGTTGAATGATCGTGCTTGGCTCTTTAAACCAGTCCAACACTGATAACAAACACCTGAAGTTCCTTTAATTACACTTTGTGCTTCACATCAAAGTCTCAGATCAATTAGCTGAAATGAGATTAATAAACTGTTGAGCTCATTTACAGCATTTAACAGAAGCTTTCATCCTAGTCCACTCACAGGTGTGATAGATGCTACCTTAAGCTATTGAGATTTAAGGGCTTCGCTTTAGGGCCCAACAGTGGCCAGTTGACAGTTTTGTGGGTTGAACCAGTGACCTTCTGATTTCCAGTCCAGTCCAGTAACCACTGAGCTATTGCTCGTTACCTTTCCTCTTTCTGCTTTCATTTACCATCAGTACACAAGTCTACAAGTCCTACAAGAATAAATGGGAGTTTGGGGGTGTCAGGTGCTAAATTAGCTAAAAGCTTTTACACTATGTGGTCAAAAGTATGTGGACACCCCTTTATTTTATTAAGTGCAGGTGGTTCAGCAACACTAACTGCTAACCGGTGTGTGAAATGAAGAACATTATATAGTTTCTGTTAGTTTAGCATTAGCAATTGTTAGCATAGCATAGGGAGTAGCTAATCTGTTTCCTTAGTTTAGTATTTAGTATAGTTCTAACTGTTTTTGTTAGTTTAACATTAGCAATACGCTTAGCGTAGTTAAAGAATAGCTAATGTTTTCTAAATCTAGTATTGTTTCTGTTAGTTTAGCATGAGCGATGTTACCATAGCATAGCATAGGGAGTAGCTTATCTGTGTTTTTGTGACCAGTAATTAACTTAGCTTAGTTTGTTTAGCATTTAGCTTATCACAGCTTATCAAAAGATTAGTTTATTCTAGATCCTCACTCACTTTCTTAACCGCTTAACCAATCATGGTCGTGGGGTGGGGGGGGGGGGGGGGTGTCCTGGAGCCCATCCCAGCTTTTCAATGGGTGCAAGGCACACAGTAACACCCTGGACGGGGCGCCAGTCCCACACACACACACACACACACACACACACACATACACACACACACACACACACATTCACCTATAGAGCAATTCAGTGTCTCCAATTAACCTGACTGAATGTTTTTGGATTGTGGGAGGAAACCGGAGCTCCCGGAGGAAACCCCTGCAGACACAAGGAGAACATGCAAATTCCACACAGAAAGGACCCGGACCGCTCCACCTGGGGATCAAACCCAGGACCTTCTTGCTGTGATGCGACAGTGCTACCCACCAAACCACCGTGCCGCCCATTCTAGATCCTTTTTCTTGTATTTATTGTTTGTGTTACGTTTTACATGCTCATAGTTTCCTGTTTGTTTACTCTTAGTTCCTATTTTGCTTTTGATCTTGCATGTTTGTCTCATTTAATAAATAAAATGAGTTCATGACGTCTGCACAAGCCAGAAATCCATCATTACAGAAATAATGTCGACATGGTTTTGTAGAATTACAGTATTAGACCAAAATCAAACAATTTCTCAAGAGTGCATTTATTGATGAATCAGATCAAATAAACGTTTACACTTTTTTAGTGTTAATGCAGGGTGACCATACGTCTTCTTTTTACCGGACATGTCCAGCACTGCTGGAGTTTTTAAACACCTCACTGTCACTGCTGGACTGAGATTAGTCCACCAACCAAAAATATCCACCCAACAGCGCCCCGTGGGCAACACTCTGTGACCACTGATGAAGGTCTAGAAGATGACCAACTCAAACAGCAGCAATAGATGAGCGATCGTCTCTGACTTTACATCTACAAGGTGGACCAACTAGGTAGGAGTGTCTAATAGAGTGGACAGTGAGTGGACACGGTATTTAAAAACTCCACTCATACCAGCACAACACACACTAACACACCACCACCATGTCAGTGTCACTGCAGTGCTGAGAATGATCCACCACCTAAATAATACCTGCTCTGTGGGGGTCCTGACCATTGAAGAACAGCATGAAAGGGGCTAACAAAGCATGTAGAGAAACAGATGGACTACAGTCAGTAATTGTAGAACTACAAAGTGCTTCTATATGGTAAGTGAAGCTGATAAAATGGACAGTGAGTGTAGAAACAAGGAGGTGGTTTTAATGTTATGGCTGATCAGTGTATATTAGACCTGGTTAATTTAATCACACTCACTGCAGCCACTCAGACTTAATACTACTAGACACGAGTTTAGATGATGAAGATCTCCAGCGAGGCTCCGTGTGAACTAAACATAGATAAATTCCACAATAAAATCCGCCATCAATCCACAAACACACACAGATTACCAACAGATGGTCACATGACGTTTAACGACTGACAGAAGCTGTTGGAGAGAGAATCTTTCTCAGATGATGGAGGAGAACATGAGTGATCCAGAGAGAATAACACACAGAGAGAGAGAGAGAGAGAGAGAGAGAGAGAGAGAGAGAGAGAGAGAGAGAGAGAGTTATAATAATATGAGGCGGCATGTGAGAAGATTCACGTCAGGATCATTTTCGCCGCAGCATTTTTTATTCTGATTGTCTGATCAAATAAAAAAAGTAGGATGTACACTGATTGCTTTCGAAGTATCAAAGGGAGGATTTGATATATATAAAAATAACGGCAAAATATATACAATTAATCCTCTCTATAATTATCAGCACCCCTGGTAAAAATTAGTACAAATTGTTAGCTCACACTAAAAAAAAGGGGGAAAAAGACCTATAATTAAAGTAAATTTAATCTAAAAAAAAAAAACAGAAAATGTTTTTATTTATTTATTTATTACATGTGGTTTTGTTAAAAAAATGAATAAGAAAAAGTTAAAAAAATAAAAATAATAATAAATACATACATAGCTAAACTGGTACCCCTTAAAAATAAATATTTAACTATATATATATATATAACTGATTCTGTGACAGGAGTCTTTTATACAGGGACAGGACTAATTTGTGTGACTCATGGGCACATAACCGGTCTGTGGGGGTCAGAATTCTTGCTGGTTGGTAGGGGATCAAATACTTATTTCTCTTAATTAAATACAAATTAATTTATAACTTTTATTTAATGTTTTTTTCTGGATTTTTTGTTGATATTCTGTCTCTCTCTGTTAAAATAAACCTTCCATAAAAATTATAGACTGTTCAAGTCTTTGTAAGGGGATCAAATACTTATTTCCCCCACTGTATATGTGTGAGTGTGTACACTGTGTGACAGATACACTCCCCTTCACCGGTTTGACGTGTACTCCGGTTGACAAGGAGCTGTAATTAATTACCCCTGCACCTTGTTTTCACGGCATTCTCACCTCTGATTGGCCGCTGTCCAGTTTTCAAAGCTCGCACCGCTGCCCACTCGCCCGTCACTGTTATTTCATGCCCTGCTTGTCCTGTCAGCTACCTGCTATCTTAGCCTGGACGCGACTAATTATTCTTACAAGCACATACACACACAAACACACACCGGCGTCGAGGGTGAAAATGGAGTGAGACACTTGTCAACACTCTGCCGTGTCCTGTTTCTGGCCACCGGAACCGTGTGTGTGTCATTGGAGAACGTACAAGAATTTAACGCTTCTGTTTTTGTTATTGAATTTACAGCGGATTCTATAGATCAGGGTTTTTCAACCTTATTTTTCTAGCGACCCACATTGTGTCCATGATTTTTACTGCGACCCACGTAACACAAACGATGCATCAAAACACAAAACAAAATATAGGCTGTGTCCGAACTCGCACACTTCCATACTGAAAAGTACGAGAGCGCGGATAGTGCGTCAGAATACGTAGTATTCATTAAACAGTAAGCGAAAGGTACCCGGATGACCCACTGCATGGGCACAGCACACTGCGGTCCGATAATCTATCCCATAATTCAACTGGAACCTTCATCAGTGGTCACAGGACGCTGCCCACGGGGCGCTGTTGGCTGGATATTTTTGGTTGGTGGACTATTCTCAGTCCAGCAGTGACAGTGAGGTGTTCAAAAACTCCAGCAGCGCTGCTGTGTCTGATCCACTCATACCAGCACAACACACACTAACACACCACCACCATGTCAGTGTCACTGCAGTGCTGAGAATGATCCACCACCTAAATAATACCTGCTCTGTGGTGGTCCTGTGGGGGTCCTGACCACTGAAGAACAGCATGAAAGGGGACTAACAAAGCATGTAGAGGAACAGATGGACTACAGTCAGTAATTGTAGAACTACAAAGTGCTTCTATATGGTAAGTGGAACTGAAAAAATAGACAATGTGTGGACAATCATCCTTCAAGGAGTGCAAACCCTTTGTGATACTTTTCTACCACAATTGTACCCCGGACACCATCGTTCAGTACAGCAGAGGGAACAGGAGCCAGAAACCCTGCTGGTGGGTGTGTGAGTGGGTTAAAATGATTCTGGTGGAATCCCTGCCCGACATAATTGGTGTTTTAGTGAAGTACAGGCGTCAGCAGATATTAAGAAAAAACGATTCCAGATGAAAGGAATCATTTTTATTTTGTATTTTTACTTTATCCGCCCAGGATCGAACACATCTGGTGGCTGTGTGAGATAAGTGTGTGTTCAGCTGCTGGACTGACGTGTTTATTGATTTCTCTTCTCCACCTTTTTTGTTGGAGGCCTTTTCAGATAACACACCTCAATATGACTCAGAGACCCACTCAGTGAGTGTGTGTGTGTGTGTGTGTGTGTGTGAGTAAGTGTGTGTGTGTGTGTGTGTGTGTGTGTGTGTGTGATTTAGACCGTGTGGACCTGTGCCCATACACACAATTCCTTTATTTAGAAACTAATAATACAACTAAATAAATAAATAAATGAATAAAAACACATTCAAAACAGACTCAATAAAGCAGTGTCAAGGTTCAGCCAGTGATCAATGAAAATCACACACACACACACACACACACACACTCATTCACTCATCTACACACACACACACACACACACACTCATTCACTCATCTACACACACACACACACACTCATTCACTCATTCACTCACCTACACACACACACACACACACTCACTCATTCACTCATCTACACACACACACTCATTCACTCATCTACACACACACACACACACACTCATTCACTCATCTACACACACACACACACTCATTCACTCATCTACACACACACACACACACACACTCATTCACTCATCTACACACACACACACACACACTCATTCACTCATCTACACACACACACACACACACACACTCATTCACTCATTCACTCACCTACACACACACACACACTCACTCATTCACTCACCTACACACACACACACACACTCATTCACTCACCTACACACACACACACACACACTCATTCACTCATCTACACACACACACTCATTCACTCATCTACACACACACACACACACACTCATTCACTCATCTACACACACTCACTCATTCACTCATCTACACACACACACACACTCATTCACTCATCTACACACACTCACTCATTCACTCATCTACACACACACACACCCACACACACACACTCATTCACTTATCTACACACACACACACTCACTCATTCACTCATCTACACACACACTCATTCACTTACCTAGACACACACACACTCATTCACTCATCTACACACACACACACACACACATTCACTTATCTACACACACACACTCATTCACTCATCTACACACACTCACTCATTCACTCATCTACACACACACCCCCCCCCCCACACACACACACTCATTCACTCATCTACACACACACACACTCACTCATTCACTCATCTACACACACACTCATTCACTTACCTACACACACACACACTCATTCACTTATCTACACACACACACACACACTCATTCACTCATCTACACACACACACACACTCACTCATTCACTTATCTACACACACACACACACACTCATTCACTTACCTACACACACACACACACTCATTCACTTATCTACACACACACACACACACACACACTCATTCACTCATCTACACACACACACACACACACTCATTCACTTATCTACACACACACACACACACACTCATTCACTCATCTACACACACACACACTCACTCATTCACTCATCTACACACGCACTCATTCACTTACCTACACACACACACACTCATTCACTCATCTACACACACACACACACTCATTCACTCATCTACACACACACACACACACACTCATTCACTTACCTACACACACACACACTCATTCACTCATCTACACACATACTCATTCACTTATCTACACACACACACACTAATTCACTCATCTACACACACACACACACTCACTCATTCACTCATCTACACACACACACACACACACACACACTCATTCACTTACCTACACACACACACACACACACACACACACACACACACTCATTCACTTATCTACACACACACACACACACACACACACACACTCATTCACTCATCTACAGACACACACACACACACACATTCACTTACCTACACACACACACTCACTCATTCACTCATCTACACCCACACTCATTCACTTATCTACACACACACACACACACTCAAAAACTCAAAACTCAAAAGAAGCTTTATTGGCATGACAAATAAGGACATTCGTATTGCCAAAGCAAGTTACAGGGAAATATAAACAATAAAAATAAGAAAGAACAAAAATATACAGAATAGTTACATGTGCAAAAAATTTAGAATAGAATAAAATATTAATAAAAACAGTGCAAAATAATAACAATAAAAAGTATAATATTTACAATAATGAGGTAGTAAAACAATCAGTTTGTGCGTGTGTGTGCGTGTGTGTGTGTGTGTGTGTGTATGGGACATGGTCACCCACTGTCCCTCACCTGGTGGCAGGTGTGTGTAGAGTGCTGCTAGTGTGCAGCTCTCTCTGTGCTCCCCCAGTAGATGGGGCAGTTTGTCGGGGTCTGGGAGGGAGGTAAAGTTGGGGATGATGTTATTAAATTTAGGGAAGAATTGGGAGCGGACGTGGTGGTACTTGGTACACCGGGTGAGGAAGTGCAGCTCCGTCTCTACTGTACTGAGAGTGCAGTGCTGACACAACCTCTCCTCCCGGGGCAGCCAGGACCGGGTGTGTCGCCCCGTCTCCACGGCCAGGTCGTGTGCGCTCAGTCTGTACCTCGTCAGGGTGTTTCTTAATTTAAAGTCGGATACTGTGCTCAGATAATCTGCTGCACTGTAGTGTCTGTTTAGGGTCAAATAACAAATAACTGCATTTTACTTTGAGTTTTAGTTTCAGTTTCCCAATAATTCAGATATTTAGTTCGGAGTTTTTGTGTAATTTGGTTTATTCTAATTGGGTTTGCAGATTTCTTCTGTTCCTGAGTCTTTATTGTGTTAGTGTGTGTTATTAGTGTGTCGGTGTGTGTTATTAGTGTATCGGTGTGTGTTAGTGGTGTATCTGTGTGTGTTACTGGTGTATCTGTGTGTGTTAGTGGTGTATGGGTGTAGTGACTCAGGACCAGTTGGATGAGGGGACTGGTATGTTTGCTCAGCTCTTGGTGTTTCAGGGCTTTATAATGATAAGTTTGGGGGTCGCTCTCATTTAGATGGTTCCAGAAGTTGATTGCTCTTCTCTGTATGTTTATAATTAGTGGAAATCGGCCTAATTCTGCCCTGCACGCATTGTTCGTGGTGTGTTGGTGTGTGTTCGTGGTGTGTTGGTGTGTGTTCGTGGTGTGTTGGTGTGTGTTCGTGGTGTGTTGGTGTGTGTTCGTGGTGTGTTGGTGTGTGTTCGTGGTGTGTTGGTGTGTGTTCGTGGTGTGTCTGTGCACCTTTAGGATGCTTTTACAGAACTCTGTGTGCAGGGTCTCTAATGGATGTTTGTCCCAATTATGGAATTGATGGTGTGTAAGCGAACCCCAAACTTCACTGCCATATAGAGCAATCGGTTCAATTATTGATTCAAAAATTTTAAGCCAGATTCTAATCGGAATTTCCACGAATGTTTGACGTTTTATGGCGTAGAAGGCCCTGCGAGCTTTTTCTCTCAGTTCATTTACTGCCGGATTAAAGTTTCCTGTGGAGCTGATGTTCAGTCCGAGGTAAGTATAATCTTTAGTGTGCTCAATTTCATGCTGTCCTAATTTATATGTGTGTTTGGTTCCCTGAGATCTGGCTCTTTTCTGGAAGGTCATAATTTTGGTCTTTTTGAGGTTGACGGTCAGGGCCCAGGTCTGACAGTACTGCTGCAGCAGGTCCAGTTTGTGCTGGAGACCCTGAGCGCTGGGGGACAGCAGGACCAGATCATCTGCATACAGCAGGAGTTTAATCTCTGAGTCGTGTAGAGTGAGACCGGGCGTGGCTGAGTGCTCTAACATGGAGGCCAATTCATTAATATAGATGTTAAATAGAGTTGGACTTAAACAGCAGCCCTGTCTCACTCCACGCTCCTGAGAGATGAGATGTTTCTCTTACTGCCGATTCTTATTCCACACTGGTTTTCTGTGTACATGGATTAAATAAGATCGTATGTTTTACCCCCTACACCACTCTCTAACATTTTATAAAACAATCCTTCATGCCAAATGGAATCAAAAGCTTTTTTAAAATCAATAAAACATGCAAATATTTTAGAGTTATTTTGAACTACATATTTTTCGATCAGGGTGTGTAGGGTGTAAATATGATCGGTAGTGCGGTAATTTGGTAGAAAACCAATCTGACTTTTACTCAGGACGTTGTGTTGGGTAAGGAAGTGTAATAATCGTGAGTTAATTATACTACAGAATAACTTCCCCAGGTTACTGTTCACACAGATGCCCCGGTAATTATTAGGGTCGAATTTATCTCCACTTTTGTAAATGGGTGTTATGAGACCTTGATTCCAGATTTCAGGGAAGGAACCGACACTCAGAACCAGGTTAAAGACTTTTAACATCGCCAGGTGAAATTTGGAGCTGCCGTGTTTGATCATTTCATTCAGGATCCCGTCAGGTCCTGATGATTTCTTTGTTTTTAGTTTTTTAATGTTGTCTTTAAGTTCCTGCTCAGTAATGATAGAGTCTAGAGGATTCTGGTGGTTTTTAACAGCCCGTTCCAGTTCCTCTAATTTACTAATAATTTTATTTTGTTCAGGATTTGAATCTAATTCTACATTTTTAAAGAGTGATTGGAAATGGGTTGTCCAGATATCCCCATCCTGAATGGCCAATTCTTCCAGTTCTCTATGTTTTAATTTGTTCCAATTGTCCCAGAATTGATGTGTGTTGATTGATTGTTCAATAATTGTTAGTTGTTTTTGGGTGTACTGAGCTTTTTTGGTTCTGAGTGTACGTTTATATTGTTTGAGGGTTTCACAGTAAAGAAGTCGTGTGTTACTGTTGTTTGGGTCTCTGTGTTTTTGGTTTGATATTTTACGGAGTTCTGTTCTTAACATTTGACAGTCTTTGTCGAACCAGCTGTCATCTTTTGTAGATTTAGGTTTTGATTTAGATTTAATTTTTAATTGAGCTTTATTTGCTGTATTTTTAAAGATCTGATTAATATTTTTAACTGCCTGATTTATTCCTTCTTTACTGTGAATGTACGCAGTGTCCAGAAAGTTATCTAAGCTAATTTGGATTTCTGTGCTGCTAATTGCTTTCTGGAACTCCTCTGCGCTGTTCTCAGCCCATCTGTAGGATCTGGAGATGCTGTACAGCTTACTGGGCCGTGTGTGTGTGGTGGGGTTAGTTTCTGTCTTTTTGATGAACACAGTAATTTGGCTGTGATCAGACAGAGGGGTTAGAGGTTTAACAGTAAATGCACTGAGAGAGAAAGGGTCTAAATCTGTTATTGCATAATCTACTGTACTATTACCAAGAGGTGAGCAGAACGTGAACCTTCCTAATGAGTCCCCTCGAGTTCTACCGTTGACGATGTACAGACCTAAAGTTCAACAGAGCTACAGGAGGTCTTTACCATTTTTGTTAGTAACATGATCATAATTGTTTCTGTGGTTTAGGTTCGGATTGGTATTAAGAATTTGGTTGTTATTGATGAATCTGTTTCCCTGTTCATTTATAATATCAGGTTGTGTTCCTGTTCTGGCGTTCATAACTCATAACTCACTCATTCACTAACCTACACACACACACACACACTCATTCACTTATCTACACACACACACACTCATTCACTCATTTACACACACACACACACACACACACTCATCTACACACACACACACACACACTCACTCATTCACTCATCTACACACACACACACACACACTCATTCACTTACCTACACACACACACACACACACACACTCATTCACTTATCTACACACACACACACACACACTCATTCACTCATCTACACACACACACACTCACTCATTCACTCACCTACACACACACCCCCACACACACACTCATTCACTCATCTACACACACACACATACACACTCATTCACTCATCTACACACACACACACTCACTCATTCACTCATCTACACACACACACACACACACACTCATTCACTTATCTACACACACACACTCACTCATTCACTTACCTACACACACACACACACACACACATACACACTCATTCACTCATCTACACACACACACACACACACACACTCATTCACTCATCTACACACTCACTCAATCACTCACTCAAATCTGGGGGTGCACCCCCCATCAATTAGAAAGAAGCTTCATTTAGAAAGAAGTTTTAACTGTTGGTGAAACAGAACTTTTTTAATTGGATAAGTTGGGTGATTCTGCTCTGGTTCTGTAGTTACGCTGGACTTAATTGTTTCCACTACATAACTAAAATATATATTTTATTACTTTTAAAGTTATAATTAAAAGAACTTTGAGGAAACCAGTGCACACTTCAAATAACATTTTTACTGTTGAATAATTAACTGTGTGTACTGAGGCTCTCATTAAAAACTGCAGCTAGATGAGAGTGGAGGTTTAAATACTATAAATAAGAAACCTAAGAAAACTTAAAAATAAATCAAATTAAATACAAATAAATAAATTTTATAAATAAATATTTGCTGTTAATAAATAAATAATTGTTTATATGTTAGAATTTTGCAGTTGAAGAGAAAATATTACAATGTCATAAGTACCATAAAATATATTATATAATAACAAAATAATAAAATAAAAACAAAATTATTTGCTAATTTGTTAATTTTATTTATAACTTCATTCATTTATAAATGTTTTACAAAATAAATGAATGAATTTAAAATAATAATAATAATAATTATAATAATAACAATAATAACTAGAGATGTGCATTTCCGGAGAAAATGCGAGTGTGATTGCCGTGTGCTGGTCGGGCGGGAGCGCGTAACCCAATGCTTTATCCAAGTTGGGGTGTCATCAGGGGGCTTTACGATTTAAAATTGGAACGGCGTCGATATCTCGAACTTTCAAAAAATGAATGGAAGTGAATGGAGCCGGAAACCGGGCGTGGCAGGTGGGCGTGGGTTCGAATCCCCATGCTGTACCCATGTTGGGGCGTCATCAGTGGGCTTTACGATATAGAGTTGGAACGGCGTTGTTATCTCGAACTTTCAAAAAATGAATGGAAGTGAATGGGACCAAAAACCGGGCGTGGCAGGTGGGCGTGGGTTCGAATCCCCATGCTGTACCCATGTTGGGGCGTCATCAGTGGGCTTTACGATATAGAGTTGGAACGGCGTTGATATCTCAAACTTTCAAAAAATGAATGGAAGTGAATGGGACCAAAAACCGGGCGTGGCAGGTGGGTGTGGGTTCGAATCCCCATGCTGTATCTGAGTCGGGGTTACATCAGGGGGCTTTACGATATAGAGTTGGAACGGCGTTGATATCTCGAACTTTCAAAAAATGAATGGAAGTGAATGGGGACAAAAACCGGGCGTGGCAGGTGGGTGTGGGTTCGAATCCCCATGCTGTACCTGAGTCGGGGTTACATCAGGGGGCTTTACAATTTAGAGTTGGAACGGTGTTGATATCTCAAACTTTCAAAAAATGAATGGAAGTGAATGGAGCCGAAAAACGGGCGTGGCAGGTGGGTGTGGGTTCGAATCCCCATGCTGTATCTGAGTCGGGGTTACATCAGTGGGCTTTACGATTTAGAGTTGGAACGGCGTTGATATCTCGAACTTTCAAAAAATGAATGGAAGTGAATGGGACCAAAAACCGGGCGTGGCAGGTGGGCGTGGGTTCGAATCCCCATGCTGTATCTGAGTCGGGGTTACATCAGTGGGCTTTACGATTTATAGTTGGAACGGCGTTTATATCTCGAACTTTCAAAAAATGAATGGAAGTGAATGGGACCAAAAACCGGGCGTGGCAGGTGGGCGTGGGTTCGAATCCCCATGCTGTTCCTAACTCGGGGTTACATCAGTGGGCTTTACGATATAGAGTTGGAACGGCGTCGATATCTCAAACTTTCAAAAAATGAATGGAAGTGAATGGGGCTAAAAACCGGGCGTGGCAGGTGGGTGTGGGTTCGAATCCCCATGCTGTACCTGAGTCGGGGTTACATCAGTGGGCTTTACGATTTAGAGTTGGAACGGCGTCGATATCTCAAACTTTCAAAAAATGAATGGAAGTAAATGGGAACAAAAACCGGGCGTGGCAGGTGGGCGTGGGTTCGAGTCCCCATGCTGTATCTAAGTCGGGGTTACATCAGTGGGCTTTACAATTTAGAGTTGGAACGGCGTCGATATCTCAAACTTTCAAAAAATGAATGGAAGTGAATGGGGCTAAAAACCGGGCGTGGCAGGTGGGTGTGGGTTCGAATCCCCATGCTGTATCTGAGTCGGGGTTACATCAGTGAGCTTTACGATATAGAGTTGGAACAGCGTTGATATCTCAAATTTAAAAAAAATGAATGGAAGTGAATGGGGCTGAAAACCGGGCGTGGCAGGTGGGTGTGGGTTCGAATCCCCATGCTGTATCTGAGTCGGGGTTACATCAGTGAGCTTTACGATATAGAGTCGGAACAGCGTTGATATCTCAAATTAAAAAAAAATGAATGGAAGTGAATGAGGCTGAAAACCGGGCGTGGCAGGTGGGTGTGGGTTCGAATCCCCATGCTGTACCCATGTTGGGGCGTCATCAGTGGGCTTTACGATATAGAGTTGGAACGGCGTTGTTATCTCGAACTTTCAAAAAATGAATGGAAGTGAATGGGACCAAAAACCGGGCGTGGCAGGTGGGCGTGGGTTCGAATCCCCATGCTGTACCCATGTTGGGGCGTCATCAGTGGGCTTTACGATATAGAGTTGGAACGGCGTTGATATCTCGAACTTTCAAAAAATGAATGGAAGTGAATGGGGACAAAAACCGGGCGTGGCAGGTGGGTGTGGGTTCGAATCCCCATGCTGTACCTGAGTCGGGGTTACATCAGGGGGCTTTACAATTTAGAGTTGGAACGGTGTTGATATCTCAAACTTTCAAAAAATGAATGGAAGTGAATGGAGCCGAAAAACGGGCGTGGCAGGTGGGTGTGGGTTCGAATCCCCATGCTGTATCTGAGTCGGGGTTACATCAGTGGGCTTTACGATTTAGAGTTGGAACGGCGTTGATATCTCGAACTTTCAAAAAATGAATGGAAGTGAATGGGACCAAAAACCGGGCGTGGCAGGTGGGCGTGGGTTCGAATCCCCATGCTGTATCTGAGTCGGGGTTACATCAGTGGGCTTTACGATTTATAGTTGGAACGGCGTTTATATCTCGAACTTTCAAAAAATGAATGGAAGTGAATGGGACCAAAAACCGGGCGTGGCAGGTGGGCGTGGGTTCGAATCCCCATGCTGTTCCTAACTCGGGGTTACATCAGTGGGCTTTACGATTTAGAGTTGGAACGGCGTCGATATCTCAAACTTTCAAAAAATGAATGGAAGTGAATGGGACCAAAAACCGGGCGTGGCAGGTGGGCGTGGGTTCGAATCCCCATGCTGTATCTGAGTCGGGGTTACATCAGTGGGCTTTACGATTTATAGTTGGAACGGCGTTTATATCTCGAACTTTCAAAAAATGAATGGAAGTGAATGGGACCAAAAACCGGGCGTGGCAGGTGGGCGTGGGTTCGAATCCCCATGCTGTTCCTAACTCGGGGTTACATCAGTGGGCTTTACGATTTAGAGTTGGAACGGCGTCGATATCTCAAACTTTCAAAAAATGAATGGAAGCGAATGGGGCTAAAAACCGGGCGTGGCAGGTGGGTGTGGGTTCGAATCCCCATGCTGTACCTGAGTCGGGGTTACATCAGTGGGCTTTACGATTTAGAGTTGGAACGGCGTCGATATCTCAAACTTTCAAAAAATGAATGGAAGTAAATGGGAACAAAAACCGGGCGTGGCAGGTGGGTGTGGGTTCGAATCCCCATGCTGTATCTGAGTCGGGGTTACATCAGTGGGCTTTACGATTTATAGTTGGAACGGCGTTTATATCTCGAACTTTCAAAAAATGAATGGAAGTGAATGGGACCAAAAACCGGGCGTGGCAGGTGGGCGTGGGTTCGAATCCCCATGCTGTTCCTAACTCGGGGTTACATCAGTGGGCTTTACAATTTAGAGTTGGAACGGCGTCGATATCTCAAACTTTCAAAAAATGAATGGAAGTGAATGGGGCTAAAAACCGGGCGTGGCAGGTGGGTGTGGGTTCGAATCCCCATGCTGTATCTGAGTCGGGGTTACATCAGTGAGCTTTACGATATAGAGTTGGAACAGCGTTGATATCTCAAATTTAAAAAAAATGAATGGAAGTGAATGGGGCTGAAAACCGGGCGTGGCAGGTGGGTGTGGGTTCGAATCCCCATGCTGTATCTGAGTCGGGGTTACATCAGTGAGCTTTACGATATAGAGTCGGAACAGCGTTGATATCTCAAATTTAAAAAAAATGAATGGAAGTGAATGAGGCTGAAAACCGGGCGTGGCAGGTGGGTGTGGGTTCGAATCCCCATGCTGTATCTAAGTCGGGGTTACATCAGTGAGCTTTACGATATAGAGTTGGAACAGCGTTGATATCTCAAATTTAAAAAAAATGAATGGAAGTGAATGAGGCTGAAAACCGGGCGTGGCAGGTGGGTGTGGGTTCGAATCCCCATGCTGTATCTAAGTCGGGGTTACATCAGTGAGCTTTACGATATAGAGTTGGAACAGCGTTGATATCTCAAATTTAAAAAAAATGAATGGAAGTGAATGAGGCTGAAAACCGGGCGTGGCAGGTGGGTGTGGGTTCGAATCCCCATGCTGTATCTGAGTCGGGGTTACATCAGTGAGCTTTACGATATAGAGTTGGAACAGCGTTGATATCTCAAATTTAAAAAAAATGAATGGAAGTGAATGAGGCTGAAAACCGGGCGTGGCAGGTGGGTGTGGGTTCGAATCCCCATGCTGTATCTGAGTCGGGGTTACATCAGTGAGCTTTACGATATAGAGTTGGAACGGCGTCGATATCTCAAACTTTCAAAAAATGAATGGAAGTGAATGGGGCTAAAAACCGGGCGTGGCAGGTGGGTGTGGGTTCGAATCCCCATGCTGTACCTGAGTCGGGGTTACATCAGTGAGCTTTACGATATAGAGTCGGAACGGCGTCGATATCTCGAACTTTCAAAAAATGAATGGAAGTGAATGGGGACAAAAACCGGGCGTGGCAGGTGGGCGTGGGTTCGAATCCCCATGCTCAGTGGGAAGTGAGCGTATCTAAATGCTGTATGTGAGTGGGGTTACATCAGTGGGAAGTGAGCGTATCTAAATGCTGTATAGAAGAGCTACAGTGTGTGTTTGGGGGACGGGGGGGGGTAAATACTTTATCTTTAAATCCTAGCTCTCGATTTGAGTATAGGAAAATCCCATTCTAAAAAATGAATGGAAGTCAATGGGACCAAAAAACGCTACAAAAGCGGGCGTGGCACGTGAACGCGCGGGCGAATCAAAAAGTTGTATACAAGCGCTCCATTCCCGTATGGGCCGGACGATTTGGCGCTGGAACGGGGTCGATATCTCGAAAACTGCGGGAGGAGAAGCACGGACAAAAAACCGGCAGAATAATAATAATAATAATATGACTAACGGATAACAATAGTATGATTGCCTTTAGGCAATCACACTAATAATAATAAAAATTATAATTATAACTAGAGAGTGCATTTCCGGAGAAAATGCGAGTGTGATTGCCGTGTGCCGGTCGGCGGGCGTGCGCAGGTCGGGGGCGCGCATGCGTTTAGAAGTGGTGCGGTGCGTGGGGTGTGAATACTTTCTCCCAGACAGGCCACTGTATCTGTGCACAAGCTGTGGTGTGAGCACAAGTTCACTCTGGGTGTGTTTGAAAAGCCAAACCTGTAAAAAAATGCATTTCTGCACGTTTGTACTGCTTACAAATCAGTACTCATTCATTTACATGTGATTATCACTGCAGGGGCCATGGTATTGCGCAATCTATGATCGGCTGTGTCTCATTTACAGCTTTCAGGCATAGTGCACTCAGACTTCGGTCCCTCTTTTAGCATTTAGCAATTCCCATTGATTTCAATGCATCCGTTAGCCTTGAAGCTAACGGATATAAATATCTTTGTTTCTGTTGCAGCGCGAACGATATGACGCTCACTGCAAAGTCTAACTGCACTATAATTTCATTCTGTGCAGCGTTTTCATCTTAAAAATCACTAATACTTTAGTTACAGACCAAAATAAGTCAGATTTTTTGGCGGCCGCCATTTTCTATTCTCAGAACGGCCTGAAGATGCCGCCTACGTCATCACGTTGACGTTCTGTGGAAAGCCAAAGGTGTCAAGATTTTTGTCCAAAAATTAATGACCCGGTCGATCAAGGGTTGGAACGGCGTTGATAGCTCGAAATTCATTTCAAAATGAATGGGAGTCAATGGGGAAAAACGGGCACCTTAAAACGGGCACTGTGCCCACAGTGTTGGTTCGATCAAAAAGTTGTATACAAGCGTTCTATTCCCGTATGGGCCGGACGATTTGGCGCTGGAACGGGGTCGATATCTCGAAAACTGCGGGAGAAGAAGCACGGACAAAAAACGGGCAGAATAATAATAATATATTGAAAACGAAAATAACAATAACAATAGTGTGCTTGCATTCTGCAATCACACTAATTATAATAATAACAATAATAACAACAACAACAACAACAACAACAACAACAATAACTAGAGATGTGCATTTCCGGAGAAAATGCGAGTGTGATTGCCGTGTGCTGGTCGGGCGGGAGCGCGTAACCCAATGCTTTATCCAAGTTGGGGTGTCATCAGGGGGCTTTACGATTTAAAATTGGAACGGCGTCGATATCTCGAACTTTCAAAAAATGAATGGAAGTGAATGGAGCCGGAAACCGGGCGTGGCAGGTGGGCGTGGGTTCGAATCCCCATGCTGTACCCATGTTGGGGCGTCATCAGTGGGCTTTACGATATAGAGTTGGAACGGCGTTGTTATCTCGAACTTTCAAAAAATGAATGGAAGTGAATGGGACCAAAAACCGGGCGTGGCAGGTGGGCGTGGGTTCGAATCCCCATGCTGTACCCATGTTGGGGCGTCATCAGTGGGCTTTACGATATAGAGTTGGAACGGCGTTGATATCTCAAACTTTCAAAAAATGAATGGAAGTGAATGGGACCAAAAACCGGGCGTGGCAGGTGGGTGTGGGTTCGAATCCCCATGCTGTATCTGAGTCGGGGTTACATCAGGGGGCTTTACGATATAGAGTTGGAACGGCGTTGATATCTCGAACTTTCAAAAAATGAATGGAAGTGAATGGGGACAAAAACCGGGCGTGGCAGGTGGGTGTGGGTTCGAATCCCCATGCTGTACCTGAGTCGGGGTTACATCAGGGGGCTTTACAATTTAGAGTTGGAACGGTGTTGATATCTCAAACTTTCAAAAAATGAATGGAAGTGAATGGAGCCGAAAAACGGGCGTGGCAGGTGGGTGTGGGTTCGAATCCCCATGCTGTATCTGAGTCGGGGTTACATCAGTGGGCTTTACGATTTAGAGTTGGAACGGCGTTGATATCTCGAACTTTCAAAAAATGAATGGAAGTGAATGGGACCAAAAACCGGGCGTGGCAGGTGGGCGTGGGTTCGAATCCCCATGCTGTATCTGAGTCGGGGTTACATCAGTGGGCTTTACGATTTATAGTTGGAACGGCGTTTATATCTCGAACTTTCAAAAAATGAATGGAAGTGAATGGGACCAAAAACCGGGCGTGGCAGGTGGGCGTGGGTTCGAATCCCCATGCTGTTCCTAACTCGGGGTTACATCAGTGGGCTTTACGATATAGAGTTGGAACGGCGTCGATATCTCAAACTTTCAAAAAATGAATGGAAGTGAATGGGGCTAAAAACCGGGCGTGGCAGGTGGGTGTGGGTTCGAATCCCCATGCTGTACCTGAGTCGGGGTTACATCAGTGGGCTTTACGATTTAGAGTTGGAACGGCGTCGATATCTCAAACTTTCAAAAAATGAATGGAAGTAAATGGGAACAAAAACCGGGCGTGGCAGGTGGGCGTGGGTTCGAGTCCCCATGCTGTATCTAAGTCGGGGTTACATCAGTGGGCTTTACAATTTAGAGTTGGAACGGCGTCGATATCTCAAACTTTCAAAAAATGAATGGAAGTGAATGGGGCTAAAAACCGGGCGTGGCAGGTGGGTGTGGGTTCGAATCCCCATGCTGTATCTGAGTCGGGGTTACATCAGTGAGCTTTACGATATAGAGTTGGAACAGCGTTGATATCTCAAATTTAAAAAAAATGAATGGAAGTGAATGGGGCTGAAAACCGGGCGTGGCAGGTGGGTGTGGGTTCGAATCCCCATGCTGTATCTGAGTCGGGGTTACATCAGTGAGCTTTACGATATAGAGTCGGAACAGCGTTGATATCTCAAATTTAAAAAAAATGAATGGAAGTGAATGAGGCTGAAAACCGGGCGTGGCAGGTGGGTGTGGGTTCGAATCCCCATGCTGTACCCATGTTGGGGCGTCATCAGTGGGCTTTACGATATAGAGTTGGAACGGCGTTGTTATCTCGAACTTTCAAAAAATGAATGGAAGTGAATGGGACCAAAAACCGGGCGTGGCAGGTGGGCGTGGGTTCGAATCCCCATGCTGTACCCATGTTGGGGCGTCATCAGTGGGCTTTACGATATAGAGTTGGAACGGCGTTGATATCTCAAACTTTCAAAAAATGAATGGAAGTGAATGGGACCAAAAACCGGGCGTGGCAGGTGGGTGTGGGTTCGAATCCCCATGCTGTATCTGAGTCGGGGTTACATCAGGGGGCTTTACGATATAGAGTTGGAACGGCGTTGATATCTCGAACTTTCAAAAAATGAATGGAAGTGAATGGGGACAAAAACCGGGCGTGGCAGGTGGGTGTGGGTTCGAATCCCCATGCTGTACCTGAGTCGGGGTTACATCAGGGGGCTTTACAATTTAGAGTTGGAACGGTGTTGATATCTCAAACTTTCAAAAAATGAATGGAAGTGAATGGAGCCGAAAAACGGGCGTGGCAGGTGGGTGTGGGTTCGAATCCCCATGCTGTATCTGAGTCGGGGTTACATCAGTGGGCTTTACGATTTAGAGTTGGAACGGCGTTGATATCTCGAACTTTCAAAAAATGAATGGAAGTGAATGGGACCAAAAACCGGGCGTGGCAGGTGGGCGTGGGTTCGAATCCCCATGCTGTATCTGAGTCGGGGTTACATCAGTGGGCTTTACGATTTATAGTTGGAACGGCGTTTATATCTCGAACTTTCAAAAAATGAATGGAAGTGAATGGGACCAAAAACCGGGCGTGGCAGGTGGGCGTGGGTTCGAATCCCCATGCTGTTCCTAACTCGGGGTTACATCAGTGGGCTTTACGATTTAGAGTTGGAACGGCGTCGATATCTCAAACTTTCAAAAAATGAATGGAAGTGAATGGGGCTAAAAACCGGGCGTGGCAGGTGGGTGTGGGTTCGAATCCCCATGCTGTACCTGAGTCGGGGTTACATCAGTGGGCTTTACGATTTAGAGTTGGAACGGCGTCGATATCTCAAACTTTCAAAAAATGAATGGAAGTAAATGGGAACAAAAACCGGGCGTGGCAGGTGGGCGTGGGTTCGAGTCCCCATGCTGTATCTAAGTCGGGGTTACATCAGTGAGCTTTACGATATAGAGTTGGAACAGCGTTGATATCTCAAATTTAAAAAAAATGAATGGAAGTGAATGAGGCTGAAAACCGGGCGTGGCAGGTGGGTGTGGGTTCGAATCCCCATGCTGTATCTGAGTCGGGGTTACATCAGTGAGCTTTACGATATAGAGTTGGAACGGCGTCGATATCTCAAACTTTCAAAAAATGAATGGAAGTGAATGGGGCTAAAAACCGGGCGTGGCAGGTGGGCGTGGGTTCGAATCCCCATGCTGTACCTGAGTCGGGGTTACATCAGTGAGCTTTACGATATAGAGTTGGAACGGCGTCGATATCTCAAACTTTCAAAAAATGAATGGAAGTGAATGGGGCTAAAAACCGGGCGTGGCAGGTGGGTGTGGGTTCGAATCCCCATGCTGTACCTGAGTCGGGGTTACATCAGTGGGCTTTACGATTTAGAGTTGGAACGGCGTCGATATCTCAAACTTTCAAAAAATGAATGGAAGTAAATGGGAACAAAAACCGGGCGTGGCAGGTGGGTGTGGGTTCGAATCCCCATGCTGTATCTGAGTCGGGGTTACATCAGGGGGCTTTACGATATAGAGTTGGAACGGCGTTGTTATCTCGAACTTTCAAAAAATGAATGGAAGTGAATGGGACCAAAAACCGGGCGTGGCAGGTGGGCGTGGGTTCGAATCCCCATGCTGTACCCATGTTGGGGCGTCATCAGTGGGCTTTACGATATAGAGTTGGAACGGCGTTGATATCTCAAACTTTCAAAAAATGAATGGAAGTGAATGGGACCAAAAACCGGGCGTGGCAGGTGGGTGTGGGTTCGAATCCCCATGCTGTATCTGAGTCGGGGTTACATCAGGGGGCTTTACGATATAGAGTTGGAACGGCGTTGATATCTCGAACTTTCAAAAAATGAATGGAAGTGAATGGGGACAAAAACCGGGCGTGGCAGGTGGGTGTGGGTTCGAATCCCCATGCTGTACCTGAGTCGGGGTTACATCAGGGGGCTTTACAATTTAGAGTTGGAACGGTGTTGATATCTCAAACTTTCAAAAAATGAATGGAAGTGAATGGAGCCGAAAAACGGGCGTGGCAGGTGGGTGTGGGTTCGAATCCCCATGCTGTATCTGAGTCGGGGTTACATCAGTGGGCTTTACGATTTAGAGTTGGAACGGCGTTGATATCTCGAACTTTCAAAAAATGAATGGAAGTGAATGGGACCAAAAACCGGGCGTGGCAGGTGGGCGTGGGTTCGAATCCCCATGCTGTATCTGAGTCGGGGTTACATCAGTGGGCTTTACGATTTATAGTTGGAACGGCGTTTATATCTCGAACTTTCAAAAAATGAATGGAAGTGAATGGGACCAAAAACCGGGCGTGGCAGGTGGGCGTGGGTTCGAATCCCCATGCTGTTCCTAACTCGGGGTTACATCAGTGGGCTTTACGATTTAGAGTTGGAACGGCGTCGATATCTCAAACTTTCAAAAAATGAATGGAAGTGAATGGGGCTAAAAACCGGGCGTGGCAGGTGGGTGTGGGTTCGAATCCCCATGCTGTACCTGAGTCGGGGTTACATCAGTGGGCTTTACGATTTAGAGTTGGAACGGCGTCGATATCTCAAACTTTCAAAAAATGAATGGAAGTAAATGGGAACAAAAACCGGGCGTGGCAGGTGGGCGTGGGTTCGAGTCCCCATGCTGTATCTAAGTCGGGGTTACATCAGTGGGCTTTACGATTTATAGTTGGAACGGCGTTTATATCTCGAACTTTCAAAAAATGAATGGAAGTGAATGGGACCAAAAACCGGGCGTGGCAGGTGGGCGTGGGTTCGAATCCCCATGCTGTATCTGAGTCGGGGTTACATCAGTGGGCTTTACGATTTATAGTTGGAACGGCGTTTATATCTCGAACTTTCAAAAAATGAATGGAAGTGAATGGGACCAAAAACCGGGCGTGGCAGGTGGGCGTGGGTTCGAATCCCCATGCTGTTCCTAACTCGGGGTTACATCAGTGGGCTTTACAATTTAGAGTTGGAACGGCGTCGATATCTCAAACTTTCAAAAAATGAATGGAAGTGAATGGGGCTAAAAACCGGGCGTGGCAGGTGGGTGTGGGTTCGAATCCCCATGCTGTATCTGAGTCGGGGTTACATCAGTGAGCTTTACGATATAGAGTTGGAACAGCGTTGATATCTCAAATTTAAAAAAAATGAATGGAAGTGAATGGGGCTGAAAACCGGGCGTGGCAGGTGGGTGTGGGTTCGAATCCCCATGCTGTATCTGAGTCGGGGTTACATCAGTGAGCTTTACGATATAGAGTCGGAACAGCGTTGATATCTCAAATTTAAAAAAAATGAATGGAAGTGAATGAGGCTGAAAACCGGGCGTGGCAGGTGGGTGTGGGTTCGAATCCCCATGCTGTATCTAAGTCGGGGTTACATCAGTGAGCTTTACGATATAGAGTTGGAACAGCGTTGATATCTCAAATTTAAAAAAAATGAATGGAAGTGAATGAGGCTGAAAACCGGGCGTGGCAGGTGGGTGTGGGTTCGAATCCCCATGCTGTATCTGAGTCGGGGTTACATCAGTGAGCTTTACGATATAGAGTTGGAACGGCGTCGATATCTCAAACTTTCAAAAAATGAATGGAAGTGAATGGGGCTAAAAACCGGGCGTGGCAGGTGGGCGTGGGTTCGAATCCCCATGCTGTACCTGAGTCGGGGTTACATCAGTGAGCTTTACGATATAGAGTTGGAACGGCGTCGATATCTCAAACTTTCAAAAAATGAATGGAAGTGAATGGGGCTAAAAACCGGGCGTGGCAGGTGGGTGTGGGTTCGAATCCCCATGCTCAGTGGGAAGTGAGCGTATCTAAATGCTGTATGTGAGTGGGGTTACATCAGTGGGAAGTGAGCGTATCTAAATGCTGTATAGAAGAGCTACAGTGTGTGTTTGGGGGACGGGGGGGGGTAAATACTTTATCTTTAAATCCTAGCTCTCGATTTGAGTATAGGAAAATCCCATTCTAAAAAATGAATGGAAGTCAATGGGACCAAAAAACGCTACAAAAGCGGGCGTGGCACGTGAACGCGCGGGCGAATCAAAAAGTTGTATACAAGCGCTCCATTCCCGTATGGGCCGGACGATTTGGCGCTGGAACGGGGTCGATATCTCGAAAACTGCGGGAGGAGAAGCACGGACAAAAAACCGGCAGAATAATAATAATAATAATATGACTAACGGATAACAATAGTATGATTGCCTTTAGGCAATCACACTAATAATAATAATAATAATAATAATAATAATAATAATATACACACACACACACTAACACACTCACTCTTTTACTCAATAATGGATGGATGGATGATGGATGGATAAATAAAAAAAAATGGATGATGGATGGATGATGGATGATGGATGGATGGATGATGGATGGATGGATGGATGGATGGATGATGGATGGATGGATGATGGATGGATGATGGATGGATGATGGATGGATGTTGGATGATGGATGGATGATGGATGATGGATGGATGGATGGATGGATGGATGGATGATGGATGGATGGATGGATGATGGATGGATGGATGGATGCCCACAAATGGACAGACAGACCCAAGTGCTTTTTGCATGCATCACAAACTGTATTCCACGTGCTACATAGTGTGTACCTGTATCACTGGTTGTTCACCACATAGAGACACAATTAAGTATGGTGGGTCGCTGTTTCTTTAAGCTCTAACATCAGTGAAAAATAAATTTACTCATAAAATCTAAGTTTGATTCTACACTGTTAGCACCTTTTTTTTTTTTGCACCCAACCTTAAGCCAAAAATCCCCCACGAGTCTCTCAGCGGAGACTGAAACAAACGACGACATGAAGTAAATGAGAGTAGGAGGAGTGATACAATACATTTACACTGAAGAGAGAATTCAGAATGTTCACCTCCTACACACACACACACACACACACACACACACACATGAGGATAGCTTTCCATTCTCCATTCATGCCAGCATGTGTGTTAAAATAATCATTTATTTGTCGTACATTAATCCAAAAACAGCAGCGATGAAAATCAGACGCCCTCACTGTGTTTTTGTTTTCCTTACTTCAGAAGAAGCTGCTCACTTGATAAAAGAGAGTTGAAATTAAATAAAAATGAAATATTTTACACATTTACAATTTACATTTATAGCATTGAGCAGTAGTTTATACAACTGTAGTCGAATACAGTGCTACAGCCTAACAGTAGCAAAGTGGTCGTAATGGGACATGAACCAGCAACCTTCTTCTTACTAGTGTAGTACAATACTGGTGAGGGACCACTGCTACATATACTGCATGATGCATCAGTATTTAAAAATTCCCTTGAATGTACCACATACTACTTCAGTACATACTGCATAATGATTTAGTACATACTGCATACTGCTTTAGTACATACTGCATACTGATCTAGTGCATACTGCATACTGATTTAGTACATACTGCATACTGCTTCAGTACATACTGCATAATGATTTAGTACATACTGCATACTGCTTTAGTACATAATGCATACTGATTTAGTACATACTGCATACTGCTTCAGTACATACTGCATACTGTTTTAGTACATACTGCATATTGTTTTAGTACATACTGCATACTGATTTAGTACATACTGCATACTGCTTTAGTACATACTGCATACTGCTTCAGTACATACTGCATACTGTTTTAGTACATACTGCATACTACTTCAGTACATACTGCATACTGATCTAGTACATACTGCATACTGATTTAGTACATACTGCATACTGATTTAGTACATACTGCATACTGCTTTAGTAGATAGATAGATAGATTCTTTATTGATCCTTTGCAGGAAATTTCTTTGTTACAGTAGCTCAGACAACAGTCAACAACAACTTCTTGTATACATACAACATTAACTTACAGTGCAAAAACAAGTACATACTGTTTTAGTACATACTGCATACTGATCTAGTACATACTGCATACTGTTTTAGTACATACTGCATACTGATCTAGTACATACTGCATACTGATCTAGTACATACTGCATGCTATTCTAGTACATACTGCATACTGATCTAGTACATACTGCATACTGATTTAGTACATATTGCATACTGTTTTAGTACATAGTGCATACTGCTCTAGTATATACTGCATACTTTTCTAGTATATACTACATACTGATTTAGTATATACTGCATACTGATCTAGTACATACTGCATACTGTTCTAGTATATACTGCATACTATACAAGTACATACTGCATACTGTTCTAGTATGTGCTACACACTGCTCTAGAACATAATGCATGCTGCTCTAGTATATATGACATACTACCCGGGTACATACTGCATACTGCTTTAGTACATACTGCATAGTGATCTAGTATATACTGCATACTGTTTTGGTACATACTGCATACTGTTTTAGTACATACTGCATACTGCTTCAGTACATACTGCATACTGTTTTAGTACATACTGCATACTGCTTCAGTACATACTGCATACTGTTTTAGTACATACTGCATACTGATTTAGTACATACTGCATACTGCTTTAGTACATACTGCATACTGCTTCAGTACATACTGCATACTGTTTTAGTACATACTGCATACTACTTCAGTACATACTGCATACTGATCTAGTACATACTGCATACTGATTTAGTACATACTGCATACTGATTTAGTACATACTGCATACTGCTTTAGTAGATAGATAGATAGATTCTTTATTGATCCTTTGCAGGAAATTTCTTTGTTACAGTAGCTCAGACAACAGTCAACAACAACTTCTTGTATACATACAACATTAACTTACAGTGCAAAAACAAGTACATACTGTTTTAGTACATACTGCATACTGATCTAGTACATACTGCATACTGTTTTAGTACATACTGCATACTGATCTAGTACATACTGCATACTGATCTAGTACATACTGCATGCTATTCTAGTACATACTGCATACTGATCTAGTACATACTGCATACTGATTTAGTACATATTGCATACTGTTTTAGTACATAGTGCATACTGCTCTAGTATATACTGCATACTTTTCTAGTATATACTACATACTGATTTAGTATATACTGCATACTGATCTAGTACATACTGCATACTGTTCTAGTATATACTGCATACTATACAAGTACATACTGCATACTGTTCTAGTATGTGCTACACACTGCTCTAGAACATAATGCATGCTGCTCTAGTATATATGACATACTACCCGGGTACATACTGCATACTGCTTTAGTACATACTGCATAGTGATCTAGTATATACTGCATACTGTTTTGGTACATACTGCATACTGTTTTAGTACATACTGCATACTGCTTCAGTACATACTGCATACTGTTTTAGTACATACTGCATACTGCTTCAGTACATACTGCATACTGTTTTAGTACATACTGCATACTGATTTAGTACATACTGCATACTGATCTAGTACATACTGCATACTGATCTAGTACATACTGCATGCTATTCTAGTACATACTGCATACTGATCTAGTATATACTGCATACTGATCTAGTACATACTGCATACTGTTCTACTATATACTGCATACTATACAAGTACATACTGCGTACTGATCTAGCATATACTGCTTTAGTACATACTGCATACTGTTCTAGTATGTGCTACACACTGCTCTAGAACATAATGCATGCTGCTCTAGAATATATGACATACTACCCGGGTACATACTGCATACTGCTTTAGTACATACTGCATAGTGATCTAGTATATACTGCATACTGTTTTAGTATATACTACATACTATTCAAGTACATACTGCATACTGTTCTAGTATATACTGCATACTGATCTAGTACATACTGCATACTGTTTTAGCATATACTACATACTATTCTAGTATATACTGTACTACATACTGATTCAGTATATACTGCATACTGCTTTAGTACATACTGCATACTGATCTAGTACATACTACATACTGCCCTAGTACATACTGCATATTGCTCTAGTATGTACTGCATATTGTTCTTGTGCATACTGCTCAAGTACATACTACATTCTGCTCTAGTATATACTGCATACTGCCCTAGTACATACTGCTTACTGTTTTAGTATATACTACATACTATTTTAATTCATATTGTATACTCTTTAAGTATATACTGCATACTGCTCTAGCACATAATACATTCTGCTATAGTACATACTGCATACTAATCTAGTATATATTGTGCACCGACATAACATTATGACCACTGGGAAGAAGGCGAGCCGGCGGAGGCAGTGTGATGCTTTGCGCAACGTTCTGCTGGGAAACCTCGGGTCCTGCCATCCATGTGGATGTTACTAGAACATAATGAACTTTCTATTCTAGCTCTCGTGGAAGACGGACGCACTTTTCCCTCCTCCTCCCTTATCTTCCCTGCTTGGCGCTTCTCCTGTCTCGTCTACTCTGCTCTACAGAGAGCAAATTATGGAATTGGTTAAATGGTCTCTGAATGCTATTGACACCATCTTCTCATCGAGAAGTTCGGGTTCGGGGGAACCCAAATGCCCCGGCGGAACGTAGATGGCGGGATACGCGATGGACTCGTGGGGGAAGTGGAGGGTCGTGTGCCTGGCACCTCTTTCGTTGGAGGACGTAGAGGATGTTTATCTATTCGGAACTTTGATTGTGGGGTTTTTGCTGATTGGATTAGGCTTTGCCCTGCTGTATCGGGAAATTAAAAGAGATGGGTCAGCTGTCGAACGTCCCCAGAAACTGCCCAATTTGATTGATATGGTGGGCAGAGCTGATAAGGAAATTCCTCCAGAGGACTTGTTGCTATGTACCTACCCTGCGTCCACTGACTGTTTTCATTCTGGGCAGTAAGAGCTGAAAACAGCCATGTTATCGCAAACTTTGTACAGACTTTTTCTTGCTGCGGGAATGGAGAACTGTCTGGACTCTTTCCTAACCCAAATCCAACGTCTCCACTCTAGTTTCATCTAATTTTAGCTTAATTCCACCAATACAGTAGTTGGTTACTTTTCCGATACCCCCATCCCTAACCCGTGGCTAGTTGTGTGATGTTTTTACATGTGCTTGTGTGCTGTATGGGGCTGTTTTTTTCGTGTTACCATAATGTGCTCCTAAAGGGAGCACAATCTGGTTGCTGTTTTTTTTATCCCCTTCTTTCCCAATGTGTTCATTATTTCTTGTTTCTGCGAAAGATGGCGCCGGTGAGGTCGGCTGCCGTCACGACTGCTCCGACAACCACTGTGCCGGACTAGTCACTAAAGCATTTCACTGCTAGTTGTACTGTGTGTATGACCATGTGTGTGACAAATAAACTTTGACTTGACTTGACTTATTTTGACACGTAGCTCCTACCTAAGCGTTGTTGCAGACCATGTTCATCCTCTCATGGAGACGCTATTCTCTGATATCTGTGGCCTCTTTCAGCAGGATGATGATCCCTGCCACAAAGCTAAAATGCTTCAGGAACGGTTTGAGGTGTTGACTTGACCTCCAAATTCCCCAGATCTCAATACAGTCGAGCGTCTGTGGGACGTGCTGGACAAACAAGTCCGATCCATGGAGGCCCCACCTCACAACTTACAGGAGATAAAGGATCTGCTGCTGACATCTTGGTGCCAGATACCACAGCACATCTTCAGGGGTCTAGTGGAGTCCATACTGCTCTAGTACATACTGCACACTGTGTTAATAAATACTACATACTACCCTAGCGCATACTGTGTCTGCTAAATGCTGTAAATGTAAGTGAACCCCCTCCCCCAGTTCTATTTATTGCCTTCCACTTCAAGATAATGGACCTTGATTTTTTTTCATTCTCTATCACACACTCACCCACACACACACACACACACACACACACACACACACACACACTTGCAGAAATGAGTTTGGGCTGGCGTGTAGCCATTGTGCATGATTGTGTGCACGATTTCATTAAAAGTGGCTGCATGGTTCAGATGATGTGAAATTGCATGAATAATAAGAGTTATTTGTACGTATCCGGCTCTCGAATCAGGAGCCATCAGGTCCGTTTGTGCTGTTACGACTTTTCACATCTGCACTCGTGTTTAGGAAATTGTTAAAACGGCTTTTGACCTGGAAACAGATCTGAAGTCGAGAGCTCTGTGAGGTCTGTGGCTAATCATATTACGTCTTACTTCAGGTTTTACAGGTCGCTGATAAGATTCTGAGGTCCACCTAAAGGGAAACAGTATTTAGTCACGATTTTATATGTATTCTTTATCCTATATGTCTGAAAGTATGTGGACACTTAAAGCTTGTTGGCCATGAGATTTATATGGATTTGCCATAATTGTGTGACTAACAGTTCTTGGATTTCCACAAGATGTTCAGGCGTGTCTGAAGGAATTTTTACCCCATTTTCTGGATCTTTGCAGGTTATTAAAGCTTCTGCGCACCAAACTCATCAAATTGTGTCCTTGTCAAGTCAAGTTTATTTATATAGCACTGTGTACAATGGACACTGTCTCTCAAAGCAACTTTACAGAATTCAGAACCGACAGACCAAAAACCTCTGTAGAGCAAGCCGAGGGCGACAGTGGTGAGCAAAAACCCCTAAAACCCTTAAAAAAGAAGGTGGCGCAGCGGGACATTCCGCTAGCACACCAGCGCTGAGATTCTGAACTCCTCTGTTTGAAACTCGGCGTTGCCACCGGTCGGCTGGGCGCCATCTAGCAGGGATAATTGGCAGTGCCTGCAGCAGACATGTTTCTGCTAGGGCGGGAAGACCGGACTATGTGGGTGGGGTCTTCAAATGCTGTGTAGAGGACCCTGATTGACAGAAAGAGAGGCGCCAGTGCAGAATGCATAAGTTAAAAAGGGTTCCGCTAAAGGCTGCGTGCAGGTTGGAGGAGGCGTGAGCAGAAATATACCCACCTCGACTGCAATCAGGGATCCACCAGCAGCGGAAGACAAACTGACTACACTAAATGAGAGGAACCAGACAACAACCATACAAGGTCCTTGTGGACCTTCCTTTGTAAACAGGGACACACTCGTGCTGAAAAAAGTGCCACGAATTAATTTAACATTGGGGGGACCAAATCTATATGGTTTGGTGGTTCCTGCCATTGTAAACATTCCTGCCATATCAACAACTGATAGGAACACTGATGGATCCTAACGATACATGAAGCTCATGAGATGTGATGCCACAGAACAGTCACAACTAGGGCGCATTCACATGAGAAGCGGCTGTGCCATTGTTTCTTATGAAGTGTGGCGGTGCGCTTCCCTTTACCTGATCGAACTTTGACCCAGTTTGCTGACCTTTTCAATCTCTCTCAGCTCACCGTGCCCCCTGCCATGTGTCAGTGGATTACCAGCTTCTCGACGGGCAGAACACAGCAGGTGAAGCTAGGAGAAGTCACTTCTCACATTCGGACAGTCAGTACTGGTACACCTCAGAGAAGTGTTATCTCGCCACTGCTCTTTTCGCTCTACACTAATGACTGCATCTCCAGTGACCCATCTGTTAAACTCCTGAAGTTTGCAGATGATACCACGATCGTTGGTCTGATTTGCGACGGAGACGAATCTGCTTACCGGCGAGAGGTCGACCAGCTGTCGCACCGGTGCAGTCAGAACAACCTGGAGCTTAACACGCTCAAGACTGTAGAGATGACAGTGGACTTCAGGAGACACTCACCAGCACTGCTCCCACTCACAATTTACAGCAGTCCTGTATCCACTGTGGAGTCCTTCAAGTTTTTGGGAACTATCATTTCCCAGGACCTGAAGTGGGAGTATAACATCAACTCCATTCTCAAGAAAGCCCAACAGAGAATGTTCTTCCACAACACAACACAGGAACAGACTGCAGCGACTGGTAAAGTCAGCTGAGAAAATCATTGGTGCTCCTGATGGTGATGGACCAAGAAACGGGCAGAGAAAATTATTACTGACTCCTCACACCCTGGCCATAACGTCATTCAACCCCTCCCCTCCGGCAGGCGCTATAGGTCCATCCATAAATAAATGACTGATAATACAGACTTAAGCATGACAATATTCACCTGCTGCCAATTAACTACACTGTAGTACTCATCCCACATGCTGTGCACTTCACTGTTTTTGTAAATATTCCACACGCTGCTAACTTACATATCTGTATATTGCCTGTATATAGTCTTATAGTTTGTATATTTTTGTGTTTAATGTTTAATGTATACATTGCTTGTATACTGTATTAATACTAGAGAGAGACCATCAATCGGAAACAAATTCCTTGTGTGTATCCACATACTTGGCCAATAAATCTGATTCTGAAGCTTCTCCAATGAGACAAACTGTTTGATATGAGGCGGTAAAAGCGACTCAGGCTGTACGAACAAAACGTAACGTGACATTGTAGTAAAACAGCGAGTGAGGAATGTGATTAGTGGAGGAACTTATGAGCAGTAATAATGAAGAGAAGTTTAGTGCTCCTGTCTCCTCTTTTACTACATTAAACCACGTTAAGCTTTATTTTGAACCACAAGCGTTTTAGACTCTGGGAGAAGCTGATTCTGATTCTCACAATTTCTCAGAAGCTGGAGCTGTAACACAAGTTTAAAAGTGAAACGGAGGAAAATCCAGATAAACACAGATACACGTGGAGCTGTAACACTGGATCTGATGGTTATTCCACACTAATGCAAATTCGTCTCAAGCGCTGAACAAATCAGCATCCTTGGGGCCCTTTTTGCAGCTCTGTGGGAGAAAACCCACGCGGACACGGGGAGAACATGCAAACTCCACACAGAATGGACCTGTACCGCTCCACCTGGGAATCAAACCCAGGACCTTCTTGCTGTGAGGTGACAGCGCCGCCCGAAGAGGTAATTGTATTCAATAAAAAGTGTAATATGTACTCCGTGTGTGTGTGTGTGTTGGCTCACGTTTAAAAGTCGTACTTTTCCACCCTAAACGCACTTCACTGTGAATTCGGCTTATCAGGCCTTCCAGAAGTATCTCACCAAGAAGTGTACTTAGCTCTGGAGCTCCACTGAGCACCATTAAAAAGCTTTCAGCTTTAAAAGAAAACATTCACACACACACACACACACACACACACACACACACACGGAGCAGATCTTCATTACCGCGACATCATTACCAAATCCTTCCCAGATTATTTTCATAAGGTTGAGAAATTGTTTTTTTGATTGCACAGACGGAGAGGAAATAATAAGAATGGTTTCCAGTTTGTGGAATGAAATGATTTTCAGAAGCGTTTACAGGAGGATGATGACCCACACCGGAGATACACAACCACTGACTGACCAAACGGACCCAACAAACCAGGTACCAGGTACAAATATTAGTATTAAAGAACACAGAGAGCAGAGAATTTCATCTGCAACACTGTTTTTATACACAGTATATGGCCAAAAGTGTTTGGACAGCTTACCATGAGCTTGTCGGTCATCTAATGTCAAAAACAAGTGGTATTAATAAAATGAAGTGACCTCTATGTGATCTCTTCAGCTAGAAGAACAGCCACTCTTTGAAACTCAGAATGTCTGTGGGAATTTGTGCCCATTCAATCAAAATAACTGATGTTGATGTTCCGGTTCATTCCAGAGCTGTTGAGTGCGACTGAGGTGAGGACTCTTTATTGAGCTTAATAGAGAATAGTTAGGGCCTTCCCTAAACTGTTGCTGCAAAGTCTGAAGCATATATCTATTCTTTGTATAATAGAGATGTAGATTTGGTTAACTGGTTCGGCGCTTAAGGTTCAATGGTTTCCAGTCCGTCCCAGTCCTGCTCTGTCTAAACTTGCCTGAATTTGTATGTGTGGGTCACCATGTCACACACACACACACACACACACAAACACACACACACTACAAACTTAATAACATATTACTGTCACTGTTACCATGTTTATTGTTTTTAATATTATTATTATTATAATTACTATTACTATTATTATTATTATTATAATTACTATTATTATTATTATTATTATTATTATTACTATTTTTATTATTATTATCATATTAATATTACTATTATAATTTTTTATCATTATTATTATTATTATTATTATTATTACTATTATTTACATTTAAATTTTATTTTATTTTTTTACATACAGCTCCACGTGTATCTGTGTTTATCTGGATTCTCCTCCCTGTTTCACTTTTAAACTTGTGTTACAGCTCCAGCTTCTGAGAAATGGTGAGAATCAGAATCAGCTTCTCCCAGAGTCTAAAACGCTTCTGGTTCAAAATAAAGCTTAACGTGGTTTAATGTAGTAAAAGAAGGAGACAGGAGCACTAAACTTCTCTTCATTATTACTGCTAATAAGTTCCTCCA
>NC_085988.1:83200111-83265111 GCF_030014385.1 Trichomycterus rosablanca | reverse complement strand
ATTGTTAGGATCCAGTGATCGACTCCCCAGCGGTGCTATTCACTGAGGATTCAGAGGAGTGGACAAGGCCTTGCGATGGTGTGTCACTGCATAGCGTCCAGTGCTTCAAGGAAACTGGACCCACTGTAACCATGACCAGGATAAAACTTTACTGTGCAAAAAAGAAACCTTTTGTTAACCATGTCCAGAAGTGGTGTCGACTTCTCTGGGCTCGGACGCATCTGGGATGGACCATCACACAGTGGAAAGCTGTGTCAGTGCCAGGGTCTGTCATGGTATGGGGGTGTGTCAGTACCAGGGTCTGTCATGGTATGGGGGCGTGTCAGTACCAGGGTCTGTCATGGTATGGGGGTGTGTCAGTACCAGGGTCTGTCATGGTATGGGGGTGTGTCAGTACCAGGGTCTGTCATGGTATGGGGGCGTGTCAGTACCAGGGTGTGTCATGGTATGGGGGTGTGTCAGTACCAGGGTCTGTCATGGTATGGGGGTGTGTCAATGCCAGGGTCTGTCATGGTATGGGGGTGTGTCAGTACCAGGGTCTGTCATGGTATGGGGGTGTGTCAGTACCAGGGTCTGTCATGGTATGGGGGCGTGTCAGTACCAGGGTCTGTCATGGTATGGGGGCGTGTCAGTACCAGGGTCTGTCATGGTATGGGGGCGTGTCAGTACCAGGGTCTGTCATGGTATGGGGGTGTGTCAGTACCAGGGTCTGTCATGGTATGGGGGTGTGTCAGTACCAGGGTCTGTCATGGTATGGGGGCGTGTCAGTACCAGGGTGTGTCATGGTATGGGGGTGTGTCAGTACCAGGGTCTGTCATGGTATGGGGCATGTCAGTACCAGGGTGTGTCATGGTATGGGGGTGTGTCAGTGCCCTTGGTAAAGGTCATTTACACTCTGTGATGCAGCATTAATGCAGAAAAGTACATTGAGATCTTAGAGCAACACATGCTGCCTTCAAGACGTCGTCTTTTCCAGGGAAGTCCAGCATTTATCAACAAGATGATGCAAAACAACCTGCTGCACACATTACAAAGGCATGGCTGAGGAAGAAGAGGGTACGGGTACTGGACGGGCCTGCCTGCAGTCCAACTGTTGTACATCTTAAGACGTGTTTGCAGGAAGAATGGGACAAAATAATGGAAACACTTTATCGTTTGGTCTCCTCTGTGCCAAAACGTCTTTTCAGTGTGGTGAAACGGAACAACAACATCACAAAGTGGTAAATGCTTTACTGTCCCAACTGTTTTTGGAATGTGTTGCAGGCCTGAAATGCAGGAATGAATGTTTATTAGTAAATTAAATGAAGTTGATCAGACAAAACCCACCTAATTCTGACCAGGATGAAGCGATCAGTGAGAATAAGTGAGAATTAAACAGCCGTGCGAGTGGCATAAATGTAAAACTGTACCAGTTCTGAGCTTAATGGAATCACACAGAGCGACATGAAAAGAAACACTGAGATGAAGCTGAAATTTCTTTCCCACAACAGATGAATTAACAGAGATCTGAGACGCCCTGATTCATCTTTCGCTCTCATGGCGACTCGCCCAGCTCGGTGGGTCCCGACGGATCGGATCTCCGTACCGCCGGTACGGTTGCATGATTACGTCGTCAGCTTCTTTCTTCTGATCGTCTCCGGGTCGTGTTTTTAAGTCCTAGGTCTCCGCGTTCTGCGACTTGTTAAGGAACTTTTACCCTGGTGCACACGGGGGAGGATGAGAGCGACCGAACAACAAACAAAAATCCACTCGCAGAGACTCTGAACGACATCAGTGACACAGAACAACACAAGGTCCTGTGTAGTCTGACACTGAATGATCTGAAACTCCTCTGCAATCCCTCACAAGTCTGGTTTTCTTCTGCCAAGCGTATACATGAGTTTTCCTGATCAGCCATAACATTAAAACCAGGACCACCACAGAGCAGGTATTATTTAGGTGGTGGATCATTCTCAGCACTGCAGTGACACTGACATGGTGGTGGTGTGTTAGTGTGTGTTGTGCTGGTATGAGTGGATCAGACACAGCAGCACTGCTGGAGTTTTTAAACACCGTGTCCACTCACTGTCCACTCTACTAGACACTCCTACCTACTTGGTCCACCATGTAGATGTAAAGTCAGAGACGATCGCTCACCTATTGCTGCTGTTTGAGTCGGTCATCTTCTAGACCTTCATCAGTGGTCACAGTACGCTGCCCACGGGTCGCTGTTGACTGGATGTTTTTGGTTTGTGGACTATTCTCAGTCCAGCAGTGACAGTGAGGTGTTTAAAAACTCCAGCAGCACTGCTGTGTCTTATACACTCATTCCAGCACAACACACACTAACACACCACCACCATGTCAGTGTAACTGCAGTGCTTAGAATGATCCACCACCTAAATAATACCTGCTCTGTTGTGGTCCTGACCATGTAGAGAGCATGTAGAGAAACAGATAGACTACAGTCAGTAATTGTAGAACTACAAAGTGCTCCTATATGGTAAGTGGAGCTGATAAAATGGACAGTGAGTGTAGAAACAATGAGGTGGTTTTAATGTTATAGCTGATCGGTATATATATATATATATATATAGTATATATACACAGTGTGGAAAATAAGTATTTGATCCCCTGCTGATTTTGTATGTTTACCCCCTTACAAAGACTTGAACAGTCTATAATTTTATGGAAGGTTTATTTTAACAGAGAGAGACAGAATATCAACAAAAAATCCAGAAAAAAAAACATTAAATAAAAGTTATAAATTAATTTGTATTTAATTAAGGGAAATAAGTATTTGATCCCCTACCAACCAGCTATAATTCTGACCCCCACAGACCGGTTATGTGCCCATGAGGCACACAAATTAGTCCTGTCCCTGTATAAAAGACTCCTGTCACAGAATCAGTTTCTACCGTTCAAATCTCTCGACCACCATGGGCAAGACCAAAGAGCTATCAAAGGACGTCAGGGACAAGATTGTAGACCTGCACAAGGCTGGAATGGGCTACAAGACCATCAGCAAGAAGCTTGGTGAGAAAGAGACCACTGTTGGTGCGATCATTCGAAAATTGAAGAAATACAAGATCACAGTCAATCGCCCTCACTCTGGAGCTCCATGCAAGATCTCACCTGGTGGGGTAAGAATGATTCTGAGAAAGGTGAGGTCAGTCCAGAATTACACGGGAGGAGCTTGTCAATGATCTCAAGGGAGCTGGGAGCAGAGAAATGCTGGATATGACCCCAAGAACACCATCCCCACCGGGCATTTCTCTGCCTCCAAGCACGGCGAGTGGAGTTGATGCCAAAGAGCTCAATTTTGGTCTCATCTGACCATATCACATTCTCCCAAGCTTTCTCTGAATCATTCAGGTGTTCATTGGCAAACTTCAGACGGGCCTGTACATGAGCCTTCTTGAGCAAAGGGACTTTGCGGGCACTGCAGGATCTCAATCCATTACGGCGAAGTGTGTTACTAATGGTTTTCTTGGTGACTGTGCTCCCAGCTCCCTTGAGATAATTGACAAGCTCCTCCCATGTAATTCTGGACTGACCTCACCTTTCTCAGAATCATTCTTACCCCACCAGGTGAGATCTTGCATGGAGCTCCAGAGTGAGGGTGATTGACTGTGATCTTGTATTTCTTCCATTTTCGAATGATCGCACCAACAGTGGTCTCTTTCTCACCAAGCTTCTTGCTGATGGTCTTGTAGCCCATTCCAGCCTTGTGCAGGTCTACAATCTTGTCCCTGACGTCCTTTGATAGCTCTTCGGTCTTGCCCATGGTGGTCGAGAGATTTGAACAGAAGAAACTGATTCTGTGACAGGAGTCTTTTATACAGGGACAGGACTAATTTGTGTGCCTCATGGGCACATAACCGGTCTGTGAGGGTCAGAATTCTTGCTGGTTGGTAGGGGATCAAATACTTATTTCCCTTAATTAAATACAAATTAATTTATAACTTTTATTTAATGTTTTTTTTCTGGATTTTTTGTTGATATTCTGTCTCTCTCTGTTAAAATAAACCTTCCATAAAAATGATAGACTGTTCAAGTCTTTGTAAGGGGGTAAACTTACAAAATCAGTAGGGGATCAAATACTTATTTCCCACACTGTATATATATACAGTATATATATATAGTTTTTACGCTGAATACCTAACTGGGCTTGGGACCTGCACTGAGAGCGCACTGACAGCGCACCTCCCGATGGCTAGGCTGTTTCGGCAGCCAATCGTGTTCCCGCAGAAGCCTGACCGGCCAATAGCACCGCTGAGATTCGAACCCTGGGTTTCCAGATCTTAGCAGTTGTGGGCTACTGTACTTTACCTCAGTGCCATCCACCCGAGCGCTTCCAAAACATGTATGAAATATTGATCAGTGTTCGTTTGAACCTCGTCTTAATTGTTTTCTTTTCATTTTGATCAGATAATCTGCTGTTTTGATTTCATAATCAAGTAGCTCAGAAAATCCTCTCTCTCGCTCTCTCTTTCTCTCTCGCCCTCTTTTCATCCCTCTCTCTCATTTATACGCCGCTTTTAAACACTATAATCTTTCATGCTTTAAAAAACGTTCAGACAAGGGTCGAACCTCCTGTCATCTCTCTCTCTTTCTCTCTCTCTCTCTCTCTCTCTCTCTTTCTCCTCACCGCTGAAGTGTTTTACTGAAACGCATCTAATTAGCGGCAGGCACGTCTTGCGGGTTAAAATAAATTGCGGCGCTACAGAGAGGGTGGAGGTCAATAGCTCTATAAAGACTGGCACAGCTGATAATTGGGCACTCTTTTTCCCTGGGCATGATTAAAATGCCTGCAGAGAGAAGATTTTTTTATTATTTATTCTTTAAAAATAATGTAAAGCTTTAAGGTTTTAACCTTCTCATCTGTACATTGACTTCATCACGTATTTGTTCGTATTTCTCGGGACTGAATGCCTCGTGCTTCTTACTGTATGATCCAGTCTATATTACCCACGCTCCTTTTTGCCCTGCTAATCTGTCAAAAGTACCCGCCACCCTCATGAAATATACAGCACTGTATACGTTGAGCTTTCAGCCATCGTAAACTAGCATGGAAATCGCTGTATCAGGCAGCACACGGAGCAGACGAGAGTGGCTGTGTTCCAAATACATCATAGAAACAAAAGTAATTCATGTGTTTCAGCCACAGCAGTTGCTTACAGGTGTAGTAACTCACTAATATGAAGGGAATTCTATACTTTCAATGTGTCCTGACCTCAGCTCCACTCAACAGCTCTGGAATGAACTAGAACATCTACTGAGGTTTTTATAATCAGTGCCCAACCATACAAACTTATTGATTGATTGGCTGATTGATTAATTGATTGATTAATAGGGTGATTGTATTTTTATTAACTGATTAATAGATTGGTTGGTTGATTTATTGATTAAGTTGATTATTTGATTTAATAATTGATTGACTGGTCAGTGGGTTGGTTGATGACATTTACATTTTTGTCATTTAGCAGACATTTTTATCCAAAGTGACTTACAGTACTGTGACAGTATACAGTCTGAGCAATTGGGGGTTAAGGGCCTTGCTCAAAGGGCCCAACAGCAGCAACCTGGCAGTGGTGGGGCTAAAACTAGCGACCTTCTAATTACTAGTCCAGTACCTTAACCACTAGGCTACAGCTGCCCACTGTGTGATTGATTGATTGATTGGTTGATGTATTCATTGATTGGTTGATTCATTGATTGATTGATTTATTATTTGATTGGTTGATGTGTTGATTGGTTGATTTATTCATTGATTGGTTCATTAATTGATTTATTGATTGATTTGTTTCTTGATAGATTAATTGGTTGGTTGTTTCTTGATTGATTAATTGATTGGTTTGTGTCTTGAATGATTGATTGGTAAGTTGATTGGTTGGTTGACTGGTTGGTTGGTTGGTTGGTTGACTGACTGGTTGGTTGGTAGATTGGTTGGTTGATTGATTTTGATTGGTTGATTGATTTTGATTGGTTGGTTGATTTTGATTGGTTGGTTGATTTTGATTGGTTGGTTGATTCTTTTGTTTCTTGATTGGTTGGTTTTTTGATTGGTTGGTTGGTGGATTGATTCTTTGATTGGTTGGTGGATTGGTTGATTGATTCTTTGGTTTTTTGATTGATTGTTTGATTGGTTGGTTGGTGAATTTTATTATTGATTGATTGAATGATTGATTGTTTGATTGGTTGGTTTCTTGATTGGTTGGTTGATTGGTTGGTTGGTGGATTGTATTATTGATTGATTGAATGATTGATTGGTTGGTTTCTTGATTGGTTGGTTTCTTGATTGGTTGGTTGGTGGATTGTATTATTGATTGATTGAATGATTGATTGTTTGATTGGTTGGTTTCTTGATTGGTTGGTTGATTGATTGGTTGGTTGGTAGATTGTATTATTGATTGTTTGAATGATTGGTTGTTTATTGGTTGGTTTCTTGATTGGTTGGTTGATTGATTGGTTGGTTGGTGGATTGTATTATTGATTGATTGAATGATTGATTGTTTGATTGGTTGGTTTCTTGATTGGTTGGTTGATTGATTGGTTGGTTGGTGGATTGTATTATTCATTGATTGAATGATTGATTGTTTGATTGGTTGGTTTCTTGATTGGTTGGTTTCTTGATTGGTTGGTTGATTGATTGGTTGGTTGGTGCATTGTATTATTGATTGATTGAATGATTGATTGTTTGATTGGTTGGTTTCTTGATTGGTTGGTTGATTGATTGGTTGATGAGGTTTTTGTGTAATTGGTGTGAAGTATTGCTGTAACTACTAAATGGGAGCACAAATTCCCATACACAGACAAGTCTTGTGAGAAGCTTCTCAGCTTCTTGTTCTAGCTCAAAAGATCACATACAGATCACTCTGTTTTAATACCAATTATTTGGTATTATTTAAAATGGGACACCCAACAAGCTCTTGGTTGGGTTTCCAAATACTTTTGGCCATATAGTGTATGTAAAATTTAGTGAACCCTTTCCATTAATAAAGTGGAAAGCTGGGGTAGTATACTAGCTACTAGCAGAAGCTGTGTACCTATAAGGGCCAATATACAATACAGTACCAATAATATGTGGACACCCCTTATAGTTACTGAGTCCAAGTGTTTCAGCCACACACACATTGCTAGCAGGAGAATAAAATCAGTTATATAAAATATTCTTCCAATTTGGTGGCAACAGTGTTGTGTACGTCCCTTTCCCGTTCCCCCTAATTATTAAACAAAGTCTTGATCTCAACCCCAGTGAGCATCACATCGACTCTATCTCATGAAATGCTTTCCTAGAAAAGTAGAGGCTGTTAAAACCTGAACTAGGGGGTGTGGTGGGTAACTACACAGTAATAACAGTGCTTTTGGAATAAAATGTCCAACAAGCTGAAGCTCGAGTCTACATATAAAAAAGTACCATTAATTATCATCCAGAACATTTAATAAAGGGTTCCTGTGCTCGGCTGACGCAGACGTGTCATGCACTAACCCACCAGCGCTAAGTTTTAAGTTTATTTGTCGTGTGTACAAATGTTAGGAGCAATTGTGCATAGAAATGTGTGTTGGGAGGTTTGGGAACTCTACAAATGTGTAAATAGAAAGAGAGAAAGAGAAAAAGAGAGTAGATAAAATAATAACCTTATTATTATTATTAGAGATTATCATAAAATGTAAACAATGACTAAGATTTAAACAGTTATTGGTGCAACGATTTCTAGTGTGACTGATGAATAATACTGCAGAAGAGGTCCATGTGCAGGGTGTGGGTGTGGTCCATGGTAATTTTCAGAGCCTTCTTTAGGCATCGTCTGTGGTAGATGTCCTGTAAGGCTGAGGCATCCACCACAATGTAATGTGATGTGAGGAGTGAAGTTTGAATCTAAGGGTACATGACAAATGGAGGTGAAACTGATTTTATTTTTACTCATTTTTATGAGGATTTTACAAAATTGTAATGTTTAAAGTCAAAATTGTCCTTAACTCCTGGAGTTTACCAAATATATTTACTTTTCCCACCATTTTAGAAGCTTTTCTTACTGAGAGGAATATAAGCTGTCCTGTGGTGTGACTTCACATTACACTAAAATAATAATAAATAAATACATAAATAAATAAAATCAATTAATCAATCAATTAACTAATAATTCAATTATTGTTATTATTATTATTATTAATACTACTACTACTACTACTACTACTACTAATAATAATAATAATAATAAATAAATAAAAAATAATTAAAAAGAAATAAAATTAAAAAAAATAAATAAGGAAGAAATATGTAGTAATAATTTTAAATATAAAGTTCAAAGTTTAAGGTTCCCCTTATGCAAACTATAATTAATAGTGCATATATGTAAATTATTTAGAGCTGTTTGTTTAAATTCTGTTCTTTACTTGTAGCTTTATTTATCACTCACACGAGTGGAACAATCACATTTACAGTATATACAAATGTTCTCTTTTCTTTTTATAGTTCAATTATAAAAGCTTTTCATGAAAGCCGTTTCATTTCATTTGAAGCGATGATGTCACACCACATGATATGATGTCACAACACAGGATGACATTTTTATTACTTTGCTTCATTGTTATTGTTAGAGTCTCATGTATTTTTAAACCTTGAACATAAAATAACACCAAAAGCATAAAGAAACACTTCAGCTGTGTATTATTACTAATTTATTTAATGAATGTTTATATTTTATTGGGCGGCACGGTGGCTAAGTGGGTAGCACTCACAGCAAGAAGGTCCTGGGTTCGATCCCCAGGCGGGGCGGTCCATGTCCTTTCTGTGCGGAGTTTGCATGTTCTCCCCGTGTCCGCGTGGGTTTCCTCCGGGTGCTCCGGTTTTCTCCAACAGTCCAAAAACATGCCACCAGGCTAATTAGAGACACGGAATTGTCCTATAGATACCTAGCCGCTAGATGCACAGACCAGTGCATTGTAGTGCCGGTCCCAAGCCCGGATAAAATAGGGAGGGTCGTGTCAGGAAGGGCATCCGGCGTAAAAAATTTTTGCCAAATCAATACGGATCATGATCCGCCGAGAGCCAACCTCGCAACCGAATGGGACAAAGGCCGAGGAAGAAGAAGAAGAATGTTTATATTTTATTCATATATAAGTCTTTAACATCACACTGCAGGGGATGCTGCATGTTAACGTCACAATTAAAATAAATAAATAAAACACATCGTCCGTATAAAAGTAAAACCGTTACATAAAACGTTCCATTTTGCATCTCTGACTCAAGTTTTTAGGAGTAAGAACACATCTTAATTAATCATTTGTATTTGATTACAGTAAATTCAGGAGTCATGTTACTCACCCATAAGCATTAAGCAGTGCTTTTAACCTGACCAGGCAACTAACAGGCATGACTGGACGTGCCCGAGGGAGGGTTGGTTGACAGGGTTCTTTATTGCTGATGCGAATGCAACCTCCACTGGATGGTTCAGGGGCTTGCACGAGTAGTGGATGATTCAATCACGCAACTAACCCTAGTCCCTCTGAGCTCCTGGAGAGTGCCTATATGCTACGCCCCTCTCTCCAGGAGCACTTTCAGTGATTGGTCTCCGGCTAATTAGCCACAGCTGTACCTAATAAGCTCATGGCGTTTAAGAAGGAAGCTTGTGATCAGTCAGTTGGAGACTATTTTGATTTCGATTCTGTCATGTCGGTTTGATTCGACTTTGCCCCGTTTGCCCCGTATGCTCCTGTCTGTTTACTCCCATTTATTTGCTGTTGATTGATTGTTCTTATATGTTCCTTGTTTAGTCTCCTTGCTGTTTGTCTTAGTCCAGTTCTTGTTTAGCTTTGTTCATGTGTGTTAAGTGATTCTGTCTTGTCCCATGTTGTAGTATAATTCCTGTTTAGCATTAGCGTTAGCCTTTAGCATTTAGATTAGCTATTAGCATAGGTGTTGTGTTAGTCTGTCTAGTTTAAGTCTCGTGTGTATCGTTGTAACGTTATAGGGCTAGGACAAGACAAAAGCGGGCGGACACACATGCATGCTAAGGTGTATTCAAGTTTATGATAGCAAAACAAGACAGGCTAACATGGCCTATGCTAACAATGCTAATCTAAATGCTAGCACTAACCTAAACAGACATGAACAATGCTAAAGCTAACTAAATGCTATGTTAAGAACCCAAACCCTAAGCTATACTCAAAGGCACCATGCTCATCACCTCAGACGAGGTGCAGCTGTGGCTAATTAGCAGGGGACCAATCACCATTGGGCATTGGCTGTAGACTGAGAGCTCTCCTGGAGATAGGGCGTGGCACATAAACAAACTCCACTTGCTCTGGGAGCACAGGAGCTCCAGAGAGGCTGGAATCGTGACAGTTGTTCATATAAATAAATGTTTAAATAATATAAATAATATAATAATATTGTCTCGTCTAGCCCAGATCGTTACAGAAATAAATAAATAAATAAATAAATAAATAAATAAATAAATAAATAAATAAATAAATAAATAAATAAATAAATAAATAAGGGAAGAGTGTTTATGGCAGAGGGGTTTGGAATCAGGAATTGTAAATAACTACATTGGGAGGGAAAAAAGTAAAACTATTTCTTTTAATTATTACAGAAGATTAACCACAGCTCACACATTTACGGTAGACTCTTCAGCGTATCTGATCACCTCTGATCTGCTGACGTCCCGACATCAACCCTCAACCACGATCTTCAAAGTTCTGCTTTATTAAAAACCTGATCATCAAAGCAGCGCCGACACCAGAGCGAGGGATAAAAAACAAGTGTAGATGTAACAAAGCCATCAAAGAAGCTGAAGGTGTGTGTTGTTGAGAGTGCGTCTGGAGACGTGTGTGTGTGTGTGTGTGTGTGTGTGTGTGTGTTGAAGCGAACAGGCATGTGACCTGGCATTTCCGTGACTTTTAGAGGTGAGAGGAGTGCGACATGCCGCTTTCTTCTTCCCGCCGCTTCACTTCCACCGTCAATTCACTACAATTTTGTTAGACATCAGACTCGGTCGGTTCATCCACGCTCACTTCCTCTCTCCCTCCTGTTATTACCTTTATACACTATATGGACAAAAGTATTTGGACAACCTATTTTAGCCTCAACAGTTGCTAACAGATGTATTCTATGCTTCCAACAAGAAGCTCCAGTGTCCTGCACAGAGCCCTGACCTCAGCCCCACTCAACAGCTCTGGGATGAACCAGAACATCAACTGAGCCAGCACATACTGTATATAGAATGCATATACTAATATATATTATACATATTTTTTATATACATATATATTGATACGTATGTTTTGACTGTGTTTTAACTTATCTATCCATCATCTGTCTGTCTGTCTGACTGTCTGTTTATCATCTATTTATCTGTCTGTCTGACTGTCTGTTTATTATCTGTCTGTCTGTCTGTCTGTCTATCTGTATGTCTATTGTTGATCTGTTTGTATATCTATCTGTCTGTCTATCTATCTATCTATCTGTCTGTCTGTCTGTCTGTCTGTCTATCATCTGTCTTTCTGTCTATCTATCTATCAACGGTATAAATCTATCATCTATCTGTCTGTCTGTTTGTCTGTCTGTCTATCCACCTATCGACCTAGCTGAATATATCACATAGTGGTCGCTCTATTTTAATACTTTTTTTTTTTAATAGGGCGTCCAACAAGCCCATGATCGGGTGTCCAAACACTTTTGGCCCTGTAGTGTACACATAGGGTACGAATGTGGCACAGGCATCATGTGATAGTGGTGTAATGGTGTGTGAAATGTTCTGCTGGCACACATTGGGCCCTCAGTGCCAATCAAACATTGTTATAATGCCACAGTATTGTTTCTGACCATGTGCATTGAATAATGACCACAATCCGCCAATTTTATTTTGGCTACTTGCAGCGTTACGCCGTGCCAGGACGTTAACTGTACATGGCACAGTCGCTAGTGTGGGTGCCTCACAGCAACATGGGTACTGAGGACCCTGATTCAGTCTGTGCTCGGCAGAATGTTGCCGGTCTGCGTGTTTTTTCTTGTGGTACAGTAATTGTAATGGACATGAAATAAAAGGTGAAGCCCAAGTGCAGAATGATTGACCAAAGTGGGTGGAAGGAAGGAAGGAAGGAAGGAAGGAAGGAAGGGAGGGAGGGAGGGAGGGAGGGAGGGAGGGAGGGAGGAAGGAAGGAAGGAAGGAAGGAAGGAAGGAAGGAATTTAATGAAACAATAAATAAATTAATACATTAATAAATTAATTTAAATAAATAAAAAATGAATAAATGAATTAATAAATTAATTAATGAATGAATTATTAACTAAATAAGTTAATAAATAAATCATTTAATGAAAGAATAAATTAATTAATACATTAATAAATTAATTTAAATAAATAAAATATAAATAAATGAATGAATGTGTGAATCATTTAATAAATAAATAAATAAATAAATGATTTAATGAAAGAAAATACATTAATAAATTAATTAAAATAAATACAAATAAATGAATGAATAAATAAATGAAAAAATAAATGATTTAATGAAAGAATAAATTAATTAATACATAAATAAATTAGTTTAAATAAATACAAAATAAATAAATGAATGAATGAATACATAAATAAATAAATCATTTATTGAAAGAATAAATAACTTAATACATTAATAAATAATTTAAATTAATAATAAATAAATAAATAATTAAATAGATAAATTTAATGAAAGAATAAATAAATTAATAGATTAATAAATAAATTAAAATCAATAAATTAATTAATTAATTAATAAGGTCGCAAATAAGCAGAAACCGACGTACCAAATGAAAGCCAACTGAACATTCTCAGCCTGCAAAGGAGAACGAGGACAGAACAGGGATAGTGCAGAACTGCAAACTGAGTCACCATACAACAGGCTGCTCTTTCAATCTGTAAAAAACTTAATTTCTAAAAGAAAAAGGAAGCACACCAAACCCTTAAAATGATCCGGGGATGGAAATAAAAGACCAGCACTTTAATCCTACCAAGCTCCGTGTAGTTATAAGTGGAGTCAGCTTAGGAAAATGTTTGTCACACTGCTTCTGGGGACACTTCACTCTCTCAGGGTGGATCTTTAATTAGGATTGTAATATATAGAGACACCAGGTGAGATCCCAGAAAGAAGATAAAGTATGCTGGATAAGACTGAGCCTGGCATCACAGTTTCAGAGTAAAGCAGATTTGCCAGACAGAGGAGCTGGCAAATCTGTGAGGGAGAAGCCGTGATATGTAGAAACACTTCCACCTGGAGCGAGTTAATGCTAACAAGATGGAGATGACTTCCAGTTAAAAGGAACAGATTATCTGTGCCTCTGTGCCCCCTCTGCTGGCCAAACAATGGCAATGAAGATAGACACGACTCCTAACGTGATACACTGTCAATCTCCGACCGTTTACCCCAAAGAGCATTACTGTTTGTCATACACTATTATGTGACACAGCAAACATGTCAAATCATGCCTTATAAGACGTGGTCATGCTGAAATGGAAAGGTTCTTGGGTCAGAAGCTTGAATTGAATATCAGGAGGGGTGTCCGTATACTTTCGGACAAACTCGAACGGTCGCATTCACATGATCGCATTCTAGACGGACAAATTGTCTCTGTGCGGTGTGGCGATGATTTTATTTCTCGATGCACTGACCGGGACATGTCGTGTGTGAGTGTGTGTGTGTGTGTGTGTGTGTGTGTGTGAGATCTATAATTGTGAACTGTATCAGCTTCAACCTGGTCAAGCAAAAAATCTGCAATCCTCAGTGTGAAAGTGCTTGTGTGTGTTTGTGTGTGTTGATCACACGGTGACGCTCGACCGGGCGCTCTTTACTCTTATTGTTTTGTATTGATTGACAACGTCGATGCCAGCAGCCCGTCCGCCACGCTGCCCACTGATTTCAGCCGTGTGTGTGTGTGTGTGTGTGTGTGACACTTAAATGTCAATCAACAAGATGAAAATCCAGAAATCCAGGAAAAATCCAAGTTTTTATTTGAACTAAACTAAACTAAAGACTAAACTACACTTTGTGCTCAAAAGTATCTAGACACCTGACCATGCGCTTGTCGGGCATTCTGTTCTAAAATGGGCATTTGATACTGTAACAGCTTCCACCCTTTAACCAGGACAATTGGCGACCCTGGATACTAACAACTGGTTATCAATTTCAAGTTCACCTTACCTGCACGTCTTTGAGTAGTATATATAATGCACTAACTGTCAAAAATATGATTTATGACCCTGATTTATGACCCCTTGCCCCCACCTCTGTGAGTGACAGGGTAGTTTGATTGACAGATCATGTTGACTGACATAGTATGGAACGCCCACCGGACCCGCCTCCCCCCAACCCACACAGCCATCCGCCCACCCATCTCTCCCACCACACACACCCTCCACACACACCCACCTCAATGTCTGTATATATTGTTTAAGCAATCACACACTGTAGGTTTTCTAAGACAAAAAGCTTTAAAATGTCTACACCAACTGTTAGTTCTAATGCTCGTGAAACCATTTTGGTTTTTGCTCCAAGAAAGAAGAGATGCGTCAAAGCATGTTGTAGTAGTAGGTGTAGTGAATACTTTAAGGATGTTAAAATTAACCTATTTGATTCTAAGGTTTATGACGTTTGTGGGTTGGGCAATGAGTATCACAGCCTACCCGATTCGCCTGTTAAAAGAAACATCAACCACATTCACAGAGTAGAACATCAAGACGGAGTCATCACACAGGACGACATGTTTGAGGATTTTCTTCCAGCGGACCATCCCGACACCCCTGGGGTTGAGTTGTGTGGAAAATATCAAATGTCGGGCCTTGAATACGCGCCGATCGATATGAGCCGTGGAGCCGTGAACTATAGCTATGGTGAAGCAGCGGTGTTCAACAACTTGTCGGACGACTGCTCACTGGATCAATTTGGCATCCATCTTGGAAATATGAATATGACGTACCTATCGACGGCTGCTTTTTCACCAGATCCATTGGAGGGGTCGGCATCTAGACATCAGAAGTTACCAGATGGTAATGAAGATAATGAAACAATAGTTGATACTCTTGAAGCGACCGCTATAGCTGAGCCAATCGATGATGTGGATGGACAAGTATGCAGCACAGCATTAAAACTAATAAAGACCGCCGTTGTTGTAATCCTGCAACACATAATAGACAACAAACTGAAGGAAACATGTCTCGGTTGTGAAGTGAATCACCCCAGTCAACTTCGACATTCGTGTCTGTTTGAGCCGGATATTTTCTTTTTTGAAAAATACTATAAAGATATAACTGAGTCTCTGTTCACACCGGGGTTAAAGCATGTCATAGCAGAACTTCTAAAGCATGTTGGTATACGTTTACCACTTCTAAAAATTCAAGGTTGTGCCGAAACTGTTGTCTGTGAATTACAATGCGAGCCATACATTGTGGAAAAGCTAGAGGAAATAAGAGAAAAGCTGGTTGATCACACATCCGAACAGTTTGTAGCCGACGCAGTTGACGGTTGGAAATCTGATTTAAAGACTTGTAGCATTGTTTAAGACGCTATGGGGAATGTGTGTGGCTTCCAGGGGTTGGCAGACCACTTGTTAAAACATCGAGTAAGCAATGATTTGAGAAGTTTGTTGTATAAATGTATTGTCGATAGTGTGGATGATTTTAGATTGTTTAATAGCAGGTATGTTGTTGATGCTAAACGTTTACAAAATTTCAAGAACCAATTAAATATTGTTAAATCGACGTCAGATGATTGGTGTTATTTGACACAGTTATGTATAGATTCTAACGATGCAGCCCATGTGACTGTTAGTAAAGTTCTGTCTCTTATGTCTACGAGTGACAATACATTGAAAATCAGTCATGTGCTTTGTCTATGCGCTTACATATTAGACATTTGTGTGATAAAACTTTCAACAATGAAGTCGATTAATGTTTGTAAAGTGGTTGAAACACTTGTTGAATATCTAGTAGCGAGAAATGTAGATGTGTGTGTAAAATTTCTAGATTTCATTGATACATTGTGATTTTTGAATAAAACAGTCAACCATACAAATCTGGGGGTCATTATTTTCTGCAATGTCATCTATCAACATGGCAAATCTTTTAAGAGGTGTTTATTACACACCGGCTAATTCAGGTTCATTAGGCGGTAAAAATCGTTTGAAACGGGGTGTTTTAGAGAATACAGGCGTGTGTCTGTCTGATCAACAGGTTTCAGATTGGCTAGCTGGTGAGGATACGTACACACTTCACAAACCCATACGACATAATTACAAAAGAAACAGGGTTATAGTATACGGAATTGACTCTCAATTCCAAGCCGATCTTGTTGATATGAGTGCATATTCTAGGGAAAATGATGATTATAAATATATGTTGACGTGTATTGATGTATTTAGCAAATACGCATGGACCCGTTTGTTAAAAAATAAGTCAGGTTTGGAAGTCTCAAAGGCATTTGCGTCTATACTAGAAGAAGAAGATAGAGTTCCTCAAAAGTTACAGACTGACAGGGGTAAAGAGTTTTTCAACAAACATTTTGAAAAATTAGTAGCAAAAAACAAAATTACCCATTTTGCCACGGGTAGCGAACTAAAAGCCAGCGTCATAGAACGTTTTAACAGAACGTTAAAAAGTCGTATGTGGCGATATCTAACGGCTATAAATTCCAAAAGATACATTGATGTTTTACAAGATATAATGCATGGTTACAACAATAGTTACCACCGTAGTATCAAAAGGAAGCCTGTCGAAGTGACAAAAGAAAATGAATCTATTGTGTTTGAAACGTTGTATGGTGAACAAAACAAACTAGACAAGAAAACCGCCTTGAGGTACAAGGTTGGTGATGTTGTGCGTATTTCTAAAGTCAGGGGTCCATTTACAAAGGGCTATGAAGAGAACTATACACAGGAGTATTTCACCATATCAGAATGTATTCAACGACATCCGCCCGTATATAGATTGGAAGATTATGACGGTGATATTATACAAGGTAGTTTCTATGAAGAAGAGTTGCAAAAAATCCACTTGTCTAGGGATAAAGCGTTTAAAGTTGAAAACATTTTAGAAAAAAAGAAACAGGGTAAAAAAACAATGGTATTAGTGAAATGGTTAGGATGGCCATCAAAATTTAACAGTTGGGTTTCTGAAAATGATGTGGTGGACATAGAAAGGCCTTAAAAGATGTGTAACTACACAAACTAGTTCATTTACATGCTTGGACAACATGGATGACAACAGTTTTTGTGTCACTTTGCCGTGCAACTCGCCTAGGGCTGTGTACCCTGACAACCAAATTTCTAATTATAGAACAAAACTAACTAAACCCCTCGATTTAAAAGGTGCCTGGGAAGTAGGTGTGTTAGAGTTTCAATACCCACGAACATGGAAGACATTTTGCGAGACAGATGCCACATTTAGAGTAAATGACAAAAAATTGGGTAAAACAACAAAAATAATGATAACCACGGGGTATTATAACAATATACAAGCGCTGGTTGCTGAGATTAACATTCATATAGCAGAACATTCGATAGTTCTTGGTTATGACCAAATAAGACACAAGGTTTTTATTAAGACGCGGTATGATATAGGGCTGAAATTTTATGGTAAACTAGCCATCATTTTAGGTTTTACACCGGGGGTCTTACTAGAGTGTGGTGTTAAAACGAAAGATTCAGATGTCGAACAGAAACAGTACGCGCCACACCCGGCCGACATCTATGGTGGTTTCTATGCGTTGTTTGTTTACACAGACATCATTGATTACCAGATGGTAGGTGACAGTTTTGTACCCTTGTTAAGATGTGTACATATAACGGGGGACAACCATGATACTGTCACTATTAGATACAACAATCCACACTACGTATCGATAGCAAAGACACAGATAAACGATATCGCCATAGAAGTGAAAACTGACCAGAACCAACACGTACATTTTTGCTACGGGAAAGTGGTTGTAAAGCTACATTTTAGACCTGTAAAACAAACAATTAGGTTTTGAAAATGGATACTTTCAACAGACAAGCTATGGACCCAGAACGTTACATTTCTTACTATCAAAATCAGGCCGGAGGCCTCATGCCTGGCTATACAGGTAGTCCGGCAATGTATGGTGCCGGTTTTGGAGGAATTTTTAGAAATTTATTCAGAATGGCTATACCGTTGTTCAAGAGAGGATTTAGTATAGCCAAACCACATCTAAAAACAGCCGCTAAAAACATTGTGAGTGATGTAGTCAGCAATGGTCTGTCGCGTGTGATGGAGCACAATCACAATCAAGGTGGTTCGGGCATGTTGGTGATGGCGCGGAAATCTGTAAAACGACCCCCTGGTAAGAGGCGTGGTCGTCCTGCAAAGAAAACCAAACGTAAGACGAAAAAACACATAGTGTCAAAAAGGAAGAGAAAGGGTAAACAGACGCGGAAACCGTTCAGTAGAAAGACTTTGAATACCATATTCTAATCATGGCTCTACTTCATCGTATGTCTGAAGAGTGTATTAAATCAGAACTGGACTTGTTTACAGTACCTTTAACACAAACAGCTATAGAGAAAAGTACCTATGTCGAAATCCCGCCGTTGTCAGCAATATCCGACACCGCTCCATTGGAGTTTTTCATAGCCGGACATGGTGAAGATTATACGGATCTAAATAACACACTCTTGTACCTGCGTCTTAAAATCACAAGACCTGATGGAACCGACATCGATGATGGTGCAGCTGTGGGGTTGATAAACTATCCAGGTGCTACAATATTTTCACAGGTCGATGTGTCACTAGGCGACAGACTGATATCGCAGAGTTCAAGTACATACCCATACCGTAGCATAATAGAATGTCTCGCAAACTACGGGAAGGATACCCTAGAAACTGTTTTTTCTGCGGGGCTATTTTATCAGGATACAGCGGGACATATGGACGAAACAAACCCTGCAGGGAACAACCAAGGCTTGACAACGAGGGCAGCATTTACAGATGGTAGCAATGTCGTGGAACTGTTGACCCCTGTTCATAGCGACATATTTTTTCAGGAGAAATTGATGCTTAATGGTATTGATATAAAAATTCGAATGACACGCTGTAAGGATGAATTTTGTCTAATGCGGAATGATGCGTTAGCATACAAAGTCAATATTCTCTCAGCGTCATTATTTGTTAAAAAAGTGTCTGTGTCACCGGGTGTAAGGTTGGGTCATGCTCAGGCTTTGTTGTCGACAACCGCTAAATACCCTATTGATAGAGTGTGTCTAAAAAATTTTTCAATACCTGCTGGGACACGCGTCTCTAATCATGAAAATTTATTTTTAGGAACGTTACCAAAGTCGATCATTTTGTGTATGGTGGAAAACCAGGCTTTTACGGGGGCTTATAATAGGAACCCCTTTGCATTTAAACATTATGACTTGGAGTTTCTAGCCGTCTATTTAGACGGGCAACAATTTCCATCTAAACCACATCAACCCGATTTTCAATCCGGCTCCGCAGTGCGCGAGTTCTTCCAGTTAGCCCTTGCATCAGGAAGACATTTGAAAAACCAAGCCTTGTCTATTAATAGACAGGAATTCTTACAGGGGTACACACTGTACACGTTTAATCTTACACCTGATGAAGAGTGCGGTCAACATGTGTCCTTGGTCAAATCGGGTAATATTAGATTGGAGGCCCGTTTCAGACAACCACTCCCACATACCGTAAATTTGATTGTGTACGCCGTTTTTGATAGTATCATCGAAGTGTCTAACCGAAGACAAGTTTTGGTGGATTTTTACTGATGAATACTTTAGAACTGACAGCTGTTATGAATAAAGTGGCCGTCAATACACATTTTCTCGGTGTGTTAGCATGCGACCAATTACCTACAAATGTCATAAGGAAATTACCAACAATGACGATTATTAATACACACACATCTGATCTTCCTGGCGAACACTGGCTAGCCGTCTACATAAACGAAGATCGTGTTGGGTATTTTTTTGACAGTTTTGGAAATGCCCCCGACTATGACATGTTTTCTAAAATGATTAGTGATTTTCTTAAAACCTCGTGCATAACACAATATTATTCTAACAGACAAGTACAAGCCATTACATCAAGCACATGTGGCCAACACTGTGTGTTTTTTCTATACCACATGGCTAAAGGGTTCAGTTATGAAGATGTGATGTCCAAATATGGTTGTGATTTAGTAAAAAATGACAAAATGGTGACAACTTTTGTGAAACATATGTATCCATGTATTTGTAAAAACAGATTGTTTAAATGTATACAACATGTTCAAAAAGGAGAGGTGTTTATTGTATAACATCTCGCTGTGTGTAATGTATTAAATGTAATTGTTAAATAAAAACAAACAAAGCAAATATTTTTTAACTTTGACTCATTTATTTACAAACATACCATATGACAACTGCGACATCAAATTACATACATAATAATAATAATACATAATCAAGTAAACAATATACACAGTAAATAAATATACAACATTTAAAAAGAAAATTAAAAGTTTAACCATCTGCTATCATCTAGAACGGGTGAGACAAATAAACCGGGGGTTTCAACAGTCTTAACAGGTGTTATGTCATTCAACGGTGTTGCATAAGCAGCAGGCATTTTATTTTTTAACAAATAAATTTTTTGTCTGACATGCTTGTTTGGTATTGTAGAAAGAGGTATGTTTAAAACAGCAAAAGCCTCTAGAAACTCACCCCACCCCAGAGGTCTACGATCATCGCTAACCCGGTGCGGGGTAGTGATGCTTTTCACCAAGTCCAGAATATGTGACCCGAGGATCGTGCGGCCATTTAAGACAAACTCTCCTGATTCATTCCAGGAAGACACATCTTTTGACTTAGACATTTTATCTAAAACATACTGAACATTCCGCCTACTTCGAGCTGGTACATTTCTAAGAACATCGTTGATTACAGAATTCTCATCATCAGTCTGTTTGATAATGTTTGTTTCCTTATTAATATGATCCACGGGAGGCAACATCAATGTTAAAGTATTAGTATCCATATCACGGTGTTTAGCAATGGCTAAATATCTCTGTAAAACAGCTGTATAAAACTTAGCCTTCTCATGGGGATCGATATCACCCCTAGCCAAAATATTTCTAATCGATGCGTCCAAGTCGTTTTCTACAAAATTACTGATAGATCCCCGGTTGTTGTCATTCTTTAACTTATCCAGCTGGTGTTGTGGTACCAGAAACATTTTTTCAGCAAATTCCATCTCTACAGTTTGGCTGTTATCAAACTTGTTATAAATGGTAAAGCAACGCTTAACAACGGTAGTAGAAAACCACCTTTCTGATTAATTACTTTCTTTTTCCGTGAAACACAAACTTTTTTATCAGCGAAAAATTTAATTTCAGTCTTTTTCTTTTTTAACGTCCGATATTGTTTGGGAGTGAGAGGTATGGTACCGTTAAGCACATTAAGAGCTACTTCGCACAGAGTTAAGATGAGCTCGTTAGATGCTGTTTGTAAAATAACACGTCTCTGTGCCGGTTTAGCTTTAAATAAAAGTTTAAGAAACGGTAGGTTTTTATATAGTCTGTCTGACATGTTGGTCTAGCGGCGTTTTTTCTGAATGTAAACAACAGGTGTGTTTGAAAGCAGATCTGTTCTGAGACGAAAGTTTTCAGGAGTCTTCGCTTTATAATCAATCAAAAGGTGACCGAATGGTTTACTTACAGCATTTTGAAAACATTCCATGAAAAATTTGGTATTGCCGGGGTACATCTGTCTACCTAATACACAAATCTGATTGTTGTCTCTAGGATTTTTAAATAATATGAGATAGTTTGTGTTCAAACTAATTGTCCTGCTAGATTTTCCTTGAAAAAACAAATTTTGCATTAGGTAAACGGCGCTTAAATTTCTATGGTGTACATACTGTGTAAAAACCTTTTCCACCTCTATATTATTGCTCGCATCTTTCATTACATCGTCAATTATTAACAAATTATTTCTGTTAAGCGGTAAAAGTGTGTCGTCATTTAGTGATGTCGGTATTCCTTGAACAAAATTAATATTTCTTATTTTTAACATTTCATCATAAAGAGGTTGCCAACAGTCATAAATATATACAATGTTCTCTATTTTCTTTGAAATCAACTCATCAGTACGCTCAATCAACTGTTTAACAAAAAATGTTTTTCCGGAATTTGATGGTCCGCTTATTACACATGAAAACGGATGTAGTAATCTAAAATCAAAACCATCTACATCTATAACACCACGATAGCCATGAACGTCTTTAGTATCCATAGGGAAGCGTTGAAAAATCAGACAACAGAACACGTTTGTTGTACACGACTTTAAAACGTTTCACTACTGACTTGTTTTTCAGCGTGAGGTTCTTTTTATTCCTCACTATGCCGTCTGCACGAGCGAGTATATGTCGACTACTAGAGCGATTTGACACATAATGATCAACAAGATCAATGAGTGTATCGAGTCTGATGATTTTTGAGTTTTCAGTATTAAGTGTGATTCCTTTTGCCTTCATACAAGTTTTACCGCCGGCCGTAAGGTAACCATAGGTCTTAGGCCCACCTGAACAAAACTCGGTAATGTGATCGCCACCACCAAGCTCATCTGTCAAATCACCCAAGTATGGGCCCAGTGGCGGATCCCAATCACCTTCACGAGAAACAAAAATAACACTGTCTGTGTCACTATACAACAATCTGTCACCTAATCTATCCATTAAACTGTACAATTCTAAACGAGCGTGTGCAGTTGTGAATGCACCAAGAAATACATTAATGTCACGTGTTGGACAACTGTCTCCAGCTGAGTAGCACCACTGTATCAAGGCTGTAGTGTCTGACACAAATGAAAAGTGTTTAACATCATAACCATCACCAAAGATATGCTGTGAAAATCGTTCAGGATCTACCAACAGTTCAGAGACCGGCAAGTTTTCCCTCATTGAAAACCGACCCCACAAACTATTCAATAACAATTTATTAATAGAACGACGAGCCTGGTTAAGACATATTTTGTCCGGATTCAGTTGAATATTTTCTTTTTCAAAATAGTCCCTGATGTATTCGGCCTTATCTTCCTCTGTGACAGCATACGCCGGATAACCACTAGCCTCCTGTTTGTACTGTAAGAATGTCTTTACATACTCACAGAATAATGTCTCTGAACGTTCTGGAAAATGCCAAACCTCATGGATTTTTGTCACCACATATCCTTTCTCAATAGCCTTCAACAATTCAATACTGACCCAAGTACCGGTGATGGATCGATCAACATCGCTATGCACACATGTATGTGTCTGGTTTTCCAACTCGGCACAAGATCTACACAACGGAAACATTAATTTGCCATTACAACGGTACGGCAAAACAGGGTGTAAGAGTTTTCTTGGGGTTCGTACAGTTGCTTTGACTAGACCATAATATTCGTCAAGAGGGCGGAAGTCTTTAAATATTATCTCAGGGTGCCCAACGGGGTATGTTTTCTTGGCCTGACAGGCGGGGTACAAACTGGTAAAGTCTACATATCTGATTTTCTCGCCATTTTTTGCTTTGTAGTGCAATTTGTAAGCATTTGTTCGACCGCCAAAGAGAGCATCTCTTGGTTTGATTCGCTCAGGAACTGTGTAATTAGACATAAAGGCAATGACATCCGAAATACTCCTCTTGGCCTTTACCCACTGACATTCCCACATAACTTCTACATCTAGACCATACGCCCTAACAAGCACCTCAACCTTAGTGTCAAACTGTTTTCGCAATTCACCATACAAAACTTTTGACATAGGATGTGGCTGGTTCGGTCTGTAACGACATTCGTGACCATGGTGCATACAACCATTAAATTCTAAGACTTTTCGTACACCGTCTTTTTCATAATAACCATCCACATAATATGCACCAAACTTCATTTCACCATGAGTTAGGGCATGATGCATATCGACGTCTCGTGTGTTCTTTATGTATTCAAGCCACTCGATCGAAACATTCGAGAATGTCTTGTGTTGTGTAATGTACGCGTTGTTGTGTGTTAGGGCTATCGTATCTTTTGGTAGAAAATGTGTCTTGTACACCGCCATACAACAGGATGCTAATGTTGTATAATTGAATGGGTCAAGCTTTGTACATTGAATAAACTCGTCACGATACTTGATACAAGCTTCACGCAGTAAAACGACATCATTCCGACCATAAACATGCAATTCCTTTTTGAAGTCAAACACATTACCGGAGACAGTGTTGTACCATTCGTCAAACTCATGTTTGTCTTTGTCATTCATAGTGTCATATCCATAATAACTTTTTTCAGGGTACGTCCCTACATAGTCCTCATTACACTTTAAATTAAATTTGTGTGGAAAATACCCTTTCTCATCACAAGTCAGATTTAGGGCCGATGTTGTTTTAGCCAGACGCATAGGGATGAATGAGTATGAATCTATGTAACGCTGTTTATACGTTTCGTCGAACATCGCTATCAGTCTACACCCCATCATCGTGATTTTTAACGCAATCCCCACTTTTGAAAAATATTCCAATAACAAGAAGTTGTCAAAACCAGCGGCGTTGTGAGCCAACCATGTGTAGTCCTGATATTTGGGCTGTCTAAACTTTTTGACAAGTCTCTCTATACAGTCAGAACCCTCCGCTGTGAATTCGTCACCGTCAAATGTAATAGCACAGACAAAATTAGCTTCATGCTTACCGTTTTCAAATCGTGTCTCAAAGTCAAAAAATATGTACGATTCGCTGGGTTCTTTTAATTTGAGTGGTTGTATGTAACACTCATGCTTGGTGTCTGAAATTAAATCTTCACCACAATGAATACATTGGTCAGACAAACACCTATGGCGTTTTGGCTTTGTCAAACTGACATGATAACGACGACCACATTTTTTACAATACTTGGTCAGGTCGCATGAGGATGCCATTACGCCGGAGGTAGGCTGTGGTGTTTGTGCTTTATGTTTTTCATAACAGTATACAGATTTACAGTAGCGTGAGCAACTGGCACAGTATTTGGTATGTTTGGGGTATTTGTGACACATAGCGTCTTGACACACATCACATCGATATTTACAACCGTGATCTCGGGCATTTGTGTAGCCTCTATAACAAAACGTACAAACATACGACACACCCATGAATGCTTTCAAATTTTTTATCATGTAGTAATGACCATCGTGGAGGTACAAAAATACCGTCTTGGTGTGTGGTCTGTCGCTAGTTTGATACTTCTCTAAATCACCCGAAACACCTTTGTGAAAAACAACTATCTTAACACCATACATACATTCAAAACGACCAACATCATTAAACCCGACTCTATGATCCTGAGAAAAACCAACATTTGTCTGCAGTTGTTTAGCTATTGTTTCTAACGTGTTATATGTGGCGTTTGGGTTTAGAAATGAGGCAATACAAATTGCAAAGCACAATTTATTTGAGACATTTGTTGGACAGAAAAGGTTCAGTCTGTTTTTTTCAATCACCTGGTTGTGTGCTATGTCACGAACCTTACGACGAACACCACCATTTTTACAAATGGCTATCGAGACAATCAAAACCAAACTATCGTCTGTTCTAATACAACGGTTGCTCTGCATAACTCTTTCAATAGCATCTGAAAATCTGTCTACACTGTAACCATCTCTTGAAGACAACACCGTATTAACATCAGATGTTAAACTACCTCCTCTTAGAGTAATGTCAATAACACCACCATCACCAGCTAGCAACCTGGAAAACGATACAATTTCTGCTAGTGTATTGTGTATATATGAAGTGTATGACGCCATGTCTGTGGTTGGCGCATCACGTAAACTCAATGATCTGTGTAGTACAATACTGTTAAACCGACACCTAGGCACTACCGTATAATCACCCACTACGCCTCCGTTTGTCACCAACGCCGCTATATCGCTTTCCGACAGACCGTAGTTAGGATCTGTTGTATCGAGGGGCGTGTGTCCATATGACGGAACCCCGCCTCCTGTCTGTTCTATGTTTATGTGTTGTGTATTATTTTGCAGATTACTTTCTAGTTCGGCTATAGACAAATTATACTCATTGTTTAGACACGTGGCTTGTTCGTCATGAGACATATGTTGGAAGGCTTCAAAAATTTTATCATTACATGTTAAATCTATCGTTTGCTCGCCACTACTAGTCAATCTACAGCGTTTTGCAGATGTTTCTTGTGAAGTTTGACCACTACTGTTTGTTAACCACGTATCCAATGTATTTTGCAAAAAAACACGGGTGTTACTATCGGCGTTATTAACACTGTTTTGTGCATTATTTTGTATAACGTTTATAGCATTTGTATACTGTTGGTTTAGACAAGCTGCTTGCTCACCGTGAGACATTTGTTGGAAAATTTTAAAAGCGGGGTCATCGTTTGTGTTGTTGTCTGACCCCAAAAACCTTTTAGACGCCATTTTATTTATAACAAATAATGTTGATACGTAATTGTTTGAGCTTGTACTGACGAGCTGATTTATTTAAAACCTTTTAAACAACAACAGTTAACACTACACCAACAACAACAATAACTAACAACAACAACAACGATTATTTAGAACCAGATGGACCTGCTATTGGAATTAACGATGATACTTTTAATTGTAAAAAACGATTTAAATTGTACAATGTATTGTACACGTTGCTATTGTGTGCTGCCTGTTCCTTCCGTATTTTTTGATTTTCTACAAATAAATTTGAAATAGTTTGTTGCATATCTCCAATTACATGACCTAAATTAGAAATCGTAGATTTTAAGTCGACAATTTCTTTTCGAAAAGTATTGTCTGTTTTACGTTTTAGCGCGGCTTGTCTACGTTGCTCGATGGCTATTTTAGAAACATTCTGTACCAGACTCAACTCCTTAAACTTTGTAGCATTAACAGCGCTAACCTGGTGTAGCCTCTCGTGGGTTTGGTTAGGCTTCAAATCATCATCGGTGGGGTCTCTTACTCCGGTCTGTGCATCTGGACGTACGCTCCGTACGACCATAGAATCAAAGTCCGTAAAACTATTTTCGTTCCACGTTTTCAACAGTCCATCAGTCCATTCAATGTTGTTCTGGTCTGTGACATCGCTAGGGCTGCACACCAACAACGGTTCGTCGTTCAAATCTAAAAACAAATACATATTAATATACACACATACCTTAAATTGCTGACTACATATAGTGGTTCATATGTATTTTCTTACCAACTCGTTCGCAACCGTCTAGCCATCTAAGACGTTTTCTGCCTGGATTGTTTTCATGCACATCAACGATAACGGCACAAGCACGTTTTCCACGCAGAGTCGATTCGCCGTCGAGTCGTTGTGGGTTTTGGGCCCCCTGTACCCCCTCAGGGCTACTAGTCGAACAGGGGTTAAAACTGTCTGGCTTGTGTCCGTGGTTACCGTACACAGCGTCCCGCGATACAGCCGACGGGGTCGTGTCAATTACGGCAGCAAAACCGGGGGGGTGTTAACAAACACGTAGAATCAACCAGTCGCGTTAACCCTGCTACAGAACATATAATTAGCATCACACATTAACATACAATCAACTTACAGCGTGAATCATAACTCACCAAGTGGTTGTACATAACTGGGTATGTCAGCTGTTTCTGTAGAAATGTATGAAATATTATGTTGAATAACAAATAAACAACAACAACAATTAAATGTTACAATACAATACAGAAAACAAACCCTCAAAAAGTTGAGATATTCCTTCAATGCTTCTAATGGCTTGGATTGTTTCAAGCTCTGATGCCCCTATACAATAAAAAAACCTGTTAAGTAAGAAAACATTATAACACTTTAAATTCTTACAACTGAAATAACAACAGAAATAAGTAGAAAGGACATACAGCAACACGCTTACCAAGAATGCTGGAGTCCATTGCTGTTTTTCAAATGGTGTCCTGGGGTTCTTGATGTCTTGGAGGTCTTTGTACACGAACTAGCATGTACCCGGCTATACATACAGTTTACCTGGAACACACCTCTTAACATTTACATATTTAAATATTTTGTGTCTGACGGCCAGTCATTGTGGCCTGTGGGTCATAAACCTTGGGACGTTTTTGTGACCCCCCCCACTTGTTGGGGTGTGTGAGAATACGCGTCTGGAACCCCTTTGAAGTAAAGATAACCCCCTAGCCTTAGACCTAAACCTTAAACATTAACATATATAGAGACATCGCAACTAATTGCCTTTTGATGTTAGAAATCTGTGAAACACCCCTAAACAGATAAACCATGTGGTGTGGAGTGGGATAGGGTTCTGTGTTTTGGACGGTTTGTTGACCTGTGAAGAAAAAACTGAGTATCTCATTTATTTTGTTTATTAAACATTTAATTTAAAATACACATTTACATATAGTTAGTATTAATCATAATGTAGGCTTTTAAAACTCTAACTTAATCCACTATTGTGTATGAGTAGTGTAGAGCGAATGTGTAGGTGTATGTGTCTCTTTTAACAGACAAAATAAGGCCTGTCATGGCCCCTGTTCTGTAGTGCCCCCCTACAAACATCGTAAGCCAGAGAAGCAAATTGGTTTATTTTAACTTTCCTTAAAATACTTGCTAAGCCTACAGTCAAATGCACTGTCTATCTTTTTATACTTGGTACAAAAACCAGTTGGTTTCACGAACACAAGAACTAGCAATCGGTGTATCTGTAAAAATATCTAAAAAAGATTTAACAATCTGTGTGATATGGGGTATCGTAAACCTTTGGAAATGTGTTTGTGCCCTCACCATTTGTGGGGTGGTGTGGATACACGTCTGGAAAGCCCCCTTTGTAGTAAAGATAACTCAGGCTGTCTGCCGGTCTGTCCAATGTTATAAACCTTATACATTAACATATATAGAGACATCGCACCTAAGTGTCTTTTAATGTTAGAAACCTATGAAGCGCCCCTAAACAGATAAACCTTGTGTGTGTGGAGTGGTAGGGGGTCTGTGGTATGGGTGGTTTGTTGGCCTGTGAAGAAAAACTGAGTATCTCATTTATTTGTTTATTATACATTTTATTTTAAAATATAAATTTATATTTAGTTAGCATTAATCAATGATACATACTTTAAAACGATAGCTTATATCACTTATGTGTCTGAGTAGTGGTGGAGTGTTGTGTAGGTGTATGTGTATGTGTTTGATGTTTTATTTTTAACAGACAAAACAATGCTTGCCTCTTTACTCTTTATTAGACCTACAATCATCGTGAGCCAAAGAATCAAATAGGTTTTATTTTAACTTTCCTTAAAATACTTGCTATGCATACTACCAACGCATTGACATCTTTTTCTCATTGATGCAAAACCGATTTGGCTTCACGAACACTAGGCCTAACAATAGTGTTGCTGTAAAATACTTAAAATGTGTCTGATTTACATATACGTTAGCCATTTTAAAGCTTTTTGCCCTAGAATTCCAACAGTATACGGCTGTTTAAACACTATATACAGACATTGTTACAAAATGGGGTTTCGTAAAAACTTTAATGTTAAAAACCTAGGTGGGTGTATGTGGGTGCATGTGCGTGTGTGTGTGTGTGTGTGTGTGTGTGTGTGTGTGTGTGTGTGTGTGTGGGTTGGGAGGGTGTGTGTGGGTTGGTAGGTGTGTGTGTGTGTGTGTGTGTGTGTGTGTGTGTGTTTATGCTTGTTGTGTGTTTATGCTTGTTGTGTTGGCCTGTGAAGAAAAACTAAGTATCTCATTTATTTAAAATATAATTTTATATTTAGTTGGTATTAATCAAATGATGTTTGCTTTAAGACACCAACATAAATCGCTTTTGTGTCTGAGTAGTGTGGAGTGTGCTAGGGGTGGGAGGGTGAGTGGGTGGGAGAGGTGGATGGGATGGGGTGAGGTGAGATGAGATGGGAGTGGTAGGTGGGATGGGAGAGGCGGGACGGGTGGGCGTTCCATACTATGTCAGTCAACATGATCTGTCAATCAAACTACCCTGTCGCTCACAGAGGTGGGGGCAAGGGGTCATAAATCAGGGTCATAAATCATATTTTTGACAGTTAGTGCATTATATATACTACTTCTTTGTACCTAGGGAAAACCGGAGCTCCCGGAGGAAACCCACACAGACACGGGGAGAACATGCAAACTCCACACAGAAAGGACCCAGACTGCTCCACCTGGGGATCGAACCCAGGAGCTTCTTGCTGTGAGGCGACGATACTACCCACCAAACCACCGTGTTGCCCCGAACCTGTTATTAACTGGGTTTATTAGGAATACAAAATTGCCCTAGGTGTGTGTGTGTGTGTGTGTTTGCCCTGTAAGGTCTGGCGACCTGTCTGTGGTGTTTCCTACCTATCAATCACCAATTAAATTGACCCACCGCGACCCTGACCAGGATAAAGCGGTGGTAAAACAGAGAGTGAATGAATGTATAATTAGAATCTGAACTGAGCATATGGAGCAGAAAGTGTTCTTCACGTTCATCCAGTCATGGACCGGCCTGTCGGACCCAGCGGACGTAATCTCATCTCCCTCCTCCGCCTCGCCCGGCTCAACGGTTCCGCCGTTCCTCTGTGTTAACGTTAAGTAGAGGGATACGGTAGACGCCGCAGTCTCCATCTCGCTCCCGACGGACCCCCCGGGCAGGTAAGTGACAACCTGTTGAACAGAAGTACTCGCCGCTATCGAGTGATCATGTGGGAGGCGACGGGAGAACCTCGGTGGAACTGGAAGGGTGGAACTGGAAGGGTAGAACTGGAAGGGTGGAACTGGATCGAGTCTGTTGGAAACTGGAACTGTAAGAGTCTCGGGAGAAGGAATACATTTTTTGGGACTGTCTGTTTATAAGAACCAAGGCAGTTTGCAACCCTGGACACTAACAACTGGTCATCAACACTAGTGAGAGTATTTATTGACAATAAATAAATAAAGTATCGGGACGCCCCTTCTAACGATCAAATACACGTGTTTCAGGCACAACAGTAGCTCATAGGTGTAATAAATGAAATATATGAAGTAAATCCTATGCTTTTAACTTTGCAACAACAGTTTAGGGAAGGTCATGTCCTGAAAATGTTATAGCATGGGCAAGCTCCAAGAACCAAGAAACTCCAGTGTCCTGCACAGAGCGCTGACCTCAACCTCACTCAACAGCTCTGGAATAAACCAGAACATCAACGGAGGCCTTCCTGACCAACGCCAGAGCCCAGCCATACAAATCCTGTCATCTTTTGACAGAATGGGCACAAATCCCCGCACACAGACAAAATCTAAGCCTTGTGAAAAGCCTTCTCAGAATAGCGACTGTTGTTCAAGCTGAAAAGATCACATAGAGGTCACTCAGTTTTAATACAGTTTGTTTTTGAAATGGGACGTCCAACAAGCTCATGGTCGGGTGTCCAAATACTTTTGGCCATATGGTGTATACTTGTGTCTTCGTCTCATATTAAATAAGTTTGATTATCTGAAACATATAAGTCTGATCAATAAAAAACAATAACAGAGGGGAATAGGCAGGGGGCAAATACTTTTTCACAGCTTTATAGTATCTCCATATAGGACCAACACACATACACACACACACACACACACACACACACACACACACACACACACACACACACAAGCTTCATTAGCATGGCTGACTGGAATCTTTGAACGTGAGAGTATTTATAGCAGGAGCTCATATCACAGAGCGAGACTTAATTACTGAGACTTCAACACAACCAGGAAAGAAAAAGGTGATCAAACTCAAATAAAAGAGTTTATAAACTAAAATAATCATTAAAAGGAACAAAAAAGAGATATAAAACTATAAAACATAACAGAATATACAGTATAAAGTGAAATAGTATAACGGATAGAACATATATAATCTAGCATAACATTATGACCACCTTCCTAATATTGTGTTGGTGCCCCTTTTGCTGTCAAAAAAGCCCTGACCCATCGAGGCATGGACTCCACTCGACCCTCCACTCGTGATTCATCAGACCAGGCCACCTTCTTCCATTGCTCCGTGGTCCAGTTCCGATGCTCACGTGCCCATTGTCGGCGCTTTCGGTGGTGGACAGGGGTCAGCATGGGTCACCCTGACTGGTCTGCGGCTATGCAGCCACATACACAACAAACTGTGATGCTCTGTGTATTCTGACACCTTTCTATCAGAACCAGCATGAACTTCTTCAGCAGTTTGAGCTACAGTAGCTCGTCTGTTGGATCGGACCACACGGGTCAGCCTTCGCTCCCCACGTGCATCAGTGAGCCTTGGCCGCCCATGACCCTGTCGGCGGTTTACCACTGTTCCTTCCTTGGACCACTTTTGATAAATACCGACCCCTGAGAAAGACCTTTAACCTTGAATTGCTTGAGCTCTATTAAGTAACACGTGTGTTTGGATGACAGCTTCACTAAATGCCCTGAATGTAATTGTTAAGTTCAGGGCTCTGTGATGGTATCTTTAAGGTATCGTTATTGAAGGCTTCTCAGCTGAAGCCTCAGTTGATGTGTCCCAATACTTCTGTCCATGTGGTGAACCCGCTGCAGCCCTGAGGGAATAAATACGATCTATAATTGCTGCTGGACTTGAACAGTAACGATGCTCCCACCTCGCTTCTGAAAATAGCTTCTCTTCCACCCAACACGGCTCTGAGTCACGGAGGAAGGACGAGCAGAAGCGATGAACACAAAGTGTTAATTGATGAAGGACTGGAGTGAAAAAAGATCAGACAGAAGAGATCAGACCACAAACATAAAGCAGTGAGATCAGACGGAGGATCCTGGAGTCTCGTCTCTCTTCCCTCCCTCCACGTCCTTTCAGGGTACGAGAATCTAATGAGGTCCGTCTCTTCCTTCCCTCGTTACTCGCTCATCGTTATCAGCCACATCAAACACGCGCGCCGGCCCACAGAAACCAAACACAGCGCCGTGTTCCCTCACCCTCTCTTTAATCTTCTGCTTTCTTCACCCGCTCGCCGACACGACTTCAATTCTCAGGTTAAAGAAGCGCTTTTGCGCCCGCTTAGCCACCTAATCACCGCTGTCCATGCACAGATCAAGAGAGATGGACCGAGCGGCAAGAGGAAAGGAAGGAAGACGTGAGCGGATATGAACATCAGACGGGATCATTATTTTAAGGGATGATTTTTATCAAATTTTACTTTTTTAATATATATTTATATAAACCATTCTTTTATTTAAACAGATACATTTAAGAGGGAAAATAAGGGCGCTCGGGTGGCACAGCGGTAAAAACATGATCTCAAGCTCGAGAGTTTGTATCTCATCTTTGCTACCCACCAGCCGGACACCCACACAGAGACATCATTGGGTAATGTCTGTCTGATTAGAGGGTTGGTGCTGCAGTTGCGGCCTCTGCTGGCAATTTCGAGGCACTGCACAGAGACTGTGAATTATGGAGAGCAGTGAGTGGCTCTATGTACAGTGTATCACAAAAGTGAGTACACCCCTCACATTTCTGCAGATATTTAAGTATATCTTTTCATGGGACAACACTGACAAAATGACACTTTGACACAATGAAAAGTAGTCTGTGTGCAGCTTATATAACAGTGTAAATTTATTCTTCCCTCAAAATAACTCCATATACAGCCATTAATGTCTAAACCACCGGCAACAAAAGTGAGTACACCCCTAAGAGACAACACCCCTAAATGTCCAAATTGAGCACTGCTTGTCATTTTCCATCCAAAATGTCATGTGATTTGTTAGTGTTACTAGGTCTCAGGTGTGCATAGGGAGCAGGTGTGTTCAATTTAGTAGTACAGCTCTCACACTCTCTCATACTGGTCACTGAAAGTTCCAACATGGCACCTCATGGCAAAGAACTCTCTGAGGATCTTAAAAGACGAATTGTTGCGCTACATGAAGATGGCCAAGGCTACAAGAAGATTGCCAACACCCTGAAACTGAGCTGCAGCACAGTGGCCAAGATCATCCAGCGTTTTAAAAGAGCAGGGTCCACTCAGAACAGACCTCGCGTTGGTCGTCCAAAGAAGCTGAGTGCACGTGCTCAGCGTCACATCCAACTGCTGTCTTTGAAAGATAGGCGCAGGAGTGCTGTCAGCATTGCTGCAGAGATTGAAAAGGTGGGGGGTCAGCCTGTCAGTGCTCAGACCATACGCCGCACACTACATCAAATTGGTCTGCATGGCTGTCACCCCAGAAGGAAGCCTCTTCTGAAGTCTCTACACAAGAAAGCCCGCAAACAGTTTGCTGAAGACATGTCAACAAAGGACATGGATTACTGGAACCATGTCCTATGGTCTGATGAGACCAAGATTAATTTGTTTGGTTCAGATGGTCTCAAGCATGTGTGGCGGCAATCAGGTGAGGAGTACAAAGATAAGTGTGTCATGCCTACAGTCAAGCATGGTGGTGGGAATGCCATGGTCTGGGGCTGCATAAGTGCAGCAGGTGTTGGGGAGTTACATTTCATTGAGGGACACATGAACTCCAATATGTACTGTGAAATACTGAAGCAGAGCATGATCCCCTCCCTCCGGAAACTGGGTCGCAGGGCAGTGTTCCAGCATGATAATGACCCCAAACACACCTCTAAGACGACCACTGCTTTATTGAAGAGGCTGAGGGTAAAGGTGATGGACTGGCCAAGCATGTCTCCAGACCTAAACCCAATATAACATCTTTGGGGCATCCTCAAGCGGAAGGTGAAGGAGCGCAAAGTCTCGAATATCCGCCACCTCCGTGATGTCGTCATGGAGGAGTGGAAAAGCATTCCAGTGGCAACCTGTGAAGCTCTGGTAAACTCCATGCCCAGGAGAGTTAAGGCAGTTCTGGGAAATAATGGTGGCCACACAAAATATTGACACTTCAGGAACTTTCACTAAGGGGTGTACTCACTTTTGTTGCCGGTGGTTTAGACATTAATGGCTGTATATTGAGTTATTTTGAGGGAAGAATAAATTTACACTGTTATATAAGCTGCACACAGACTACTTTTCATTGTGTCAAAGTGTCATTTTGTCAGTGTTGTCCCATGAAAAGATATACTTAAATATCTGCAGAAATGTGAGGGGTGTACTCACTTTTGTGATACACTGTACACGATTCTGATCTCTGGGTGAACCCGTCTTGTCCAAGGGAGTCTCGTGAAAGGAAGTGGTTGGCATTTTGTATGATGGGTTCAGTACCAGTTTAGAAAAGAGCCCACTACGCCTGGGATTCAGGGTTTGAATCCCCAGCTGTGCTATAGGCCACTCAGTGTCTATATAAAGGCATGATTGGCTGTGTTTGAGAGAGGGGTGACTGAGACTCCATGATAGATTGGAGGCCTTTTCCAGAATGCATAACTGCACTGTGACCAGTTATTCTGGTCAAACTGGACCCACCACAACCCTGACCAAGATAGAAAAAAATAAAGGTAAGGTAAAGAAAAGAAAAGGCAAGACAGATAAAATGAGATAGATTAGACAAGACAATATGAGATAAGGTAGAATAAGATAGGGTAAGATAAGATAAGACAAGGTAAGTGTAATGAAGGAGAGAGGACCCAAGGTGCAGATTCACAATAGTATTTATTTAATAGAAATAAAAGTATCAAAAGAGAAAAAAAGGCAAAAGGCAGGAACGAAAAAGCAATCGGGAAAGTCCCAGTTGCACAGCTGGCTCCGCAGGCGAAAACAGAAAAAGAGAAAAAGCCAAAAAAAAATTTAAGAAAGCAAGGCGCGAACCCCGGTCACTGCGGTGCTGGGCGTTCGCGCTACCGCTTCAACAGATGGTAGTGAAGGATACAGAGCCTAAAGCACTTAAAAGGCGCTAGACCAAAAATTGAAAAAAATTGAAAAAAAGCAATGAGAGAGAAAAGCGAGCGGGTTAAAGTGCGGCGGCTGCTTCCCAAAAGCTGTATCTACGGTGAAGAATACAGCCCAGCCGAGACGTAAAAAGTAGAGGATCGGTTGAGCTACAAAAGGCGGAATCGAACCGGAGAATGCGGCGCGCGAGACAACCGGCTCAGCGTATAGCGCCACCCGGGAGACAGAGAACCGCTATGACTAGAGCTTAAGATGAGCAGCGTCAGAGGCGCTGCAGCTATCGCAAAGCTCCTGCAATTTGCGACAGGAGCGAGGGCTGAGCGTAGTCACACCAGCTTTCCCTATCCAGGCGAGAATAAAAAGGCTACTACCTCAGCACGGGGCCTACTATCCCGTACGGTCTGACACCGTGCGGGCTACCGTCTTTCCCTAAAAATGGGGCGAGAGGACGCTCTCTTAAATACGCCAGGTGCGGCTGCAGGCAATCGCCCTAATTAGCGACCTTACTACAAGAGGCCTTGTTTTGCTTGGTTCTGTAACGCCTGCTTCGCCGGGAACCCGGGGTGAGTTCACCAGCTACCGCAGGCACCCTAACAGTAAGATAAGACAAGGTAAGGTAAAGTATCGCACATTAGTGTAGTACACTGATCACGGTATTGTACATTAGTGTAGTACACTGATCACGGTATTGTACATTAGTGTAGTACACTGATCACGGTATTGCACATTAGTGTAGTACACTATCACGGTATTGCACATTAGTGTAGTACACTGATCACGGTATTGTACATTAGTGTAGTACACTGATCACAGTATTGTACATTAGTGTAGTACACTGATCACGGTATTGCACATTAGTGTAGTACACTGATCACAGTATTGTACATTAGTGTAGTACACTGATCACGGTATTGCACATTAGTGTAGTACACTGATCACGGTATTGCACATTAGTGTAGTACACTGATCACAGTATTGTACATTAGTGTAGTACACTGATCACAGTATTGCACATTAGTGTAGTACACTGATCACGGTATTGCACATTAGTGTAGTACACTGATCACGGTATTGTACATTAGTGTAGTACACTGATCACGGTATTGTACATTAGTGTAGTACACTGATCACGGTATTGTACATTAGTGTAGTACACTGATCACGGTATTGTACATTATTGTAGTACACTGATCACAGTATTGCACATTAGTGTAGTACACTGATCACAGTATTGCACATTAGTGTAGTACACTGCTCACAGTATTGCACATTAGTGTAGTACACTGATCACAGTATTGCATATTAGTGTAGTACACTGATCACGGTATTGCACATTAGTGTAGTACACTGATCACAGTATTGTACATTAGTGTAGTACACTGATCACGGTATTGCACATTAGTGTAGTACACTGATCACGGTATTGTACATTAGTGTAGTACACTGATCACGGTATTGTACATTAGTGTAGTACACTGATCACGGTATTGTACATTAGTGTAGTACACTGATCACGGTATTGCACATTAGTGTAGTACACTGATCTTGGTATTGTACATTAGTGTAGTACACTGATCACAGTATTGCACATTAGTGTAGTACACTGATCACAGTATTGCACATTAGTGTAGTTACACTGCTCACAGTATTGCACATTAGTGTAGTACACTGATCACAGTATTGCACATTAGTGTAGTACATTGATCACAGTATTGCACATTAGTGTAGTACACTGCTCACAGTATTGCACATTAGTGTAGTACACTGATCACAGTATTGCACATTAGTGTAGTTACACTGCTCACAGTATTGCACATTAGTGTAGTACACTGATCACAGTATTGCACATTAGTGTAGTACACTGATCACAGTATTGCACATTAGTGTAGTACACTGATCACAGTATTGCACATTAGTGTAGTTACACTGCTCACAGTATTGCACATTAGTGTAGTACACTGATCACAGTATTGCACATTAGTGTAGTACACTGATCACAGTATTGCACATTAGTGTAGTACACTGCTCACAGTATTGCACATTAGTGTAGTACACTGCTCACAGTATTGCACATTAGTGTAGTACACTGCTCACAGTATTGCACATTAGTGTAGTACACTGCTCACAGTATTGCACATTAGTGTAGTTACACTGCTCACAGTATTGCACATTAGTGTAGTACACTGCTCACAGTATTGCACATTAGTGTAGTTACACTGCTCACAGTATTGCACATTAGTGTAGTACACTGATCACAGTATTGCACATTAGTGTAGTACACTGATCACAGTATTGCACATTAGTGTTGTACACTGCTCACAGTATTGTACATTAGTGTAGTACACTGATCACAGCATTGCACATTAGTGTAGTACACTGATCACAGTATTGCACATTAGTGTAGTTACACTGCTCACAGTATTGCACATTAGTGTAGTACACTGCTCACAGTATTGCACATTAGTGTAGTACACTGATCACAGTATTGCACATTAGTGTAGTTACACTGCTCACAGTATTGCACATTAGTGTAGTACACTGATCACAGTATTGCACATTAGTGTAGTACACTGATCACAGTATTGCACATTAGTGTAGTACACTGCTCACAGTATTGCACATTAGTGTAGTACACTGCTCACAGTATTGCACATTAGTGTAGTACACTGCTCACAGTATTGTACATTAGTGTAGTACACTGATCACAGCATTGCACATTAGTGTAGTACACTGATCACAGTATTGCACATTAGTGTAGTACACTGATCACAGTATTGCACATTAGTGTAGTACACTGCTCACAGTATTGCACATTAGTGTAGTACACTGATCACAGTATTGCACATTAGTGTAGTTACACTGCTCACAGTATTGCACATTAGTGTAGTACACTGATCACAGTATTGCACATTAGTGTAGTACACTGATCACAGTATTGCACATTAGTGTAGTACACTGCTCACAGTATTGCACATTAGTGTAGTACACTGCTCACAGTATTGCACATTAGTGTAGTACACTGCTCACAGTATTGCACATTAGTGTAGTACACTGCTCACAGTATTGCACATTAGTGTAGTTACACTGCTCACAGTATTGCACATTAGTGTAGTACACTGATCACAGTATTGCACATTAGTGTAGTACACTGATCACAGTATTGCACATTAGTGTAGTACACTGCTCACAGTATTGTACATTAGTGTAGTACACTGATCACAGCATTGCACATTAGTGTAGTACACTGATCACAGTATTGCACATTAGTGTAGTTACACTGCTCACAGTATTGCACATTAGTGTAGTACACTGATCACAGTATTGCACATTAGTGTAGTACACTGATCACAGTATTGCACATTAGTGTAGTACACTGCTCACAGTATTGCACATTAGTGTAGTACACTGCTCACAGTATTGCACATTAGTGTAGTACACTGATCACGGTATTGTACATTAGTGTAGTACACTGATCTCGGTATTGTACATTAGTGTAGTACACTGATCACAGCATTGTACATTAGTGTAGTACACTGATCACAGCATTGTACATTAGTGTAGTACACTGATCTCGGTATTGTACATTAGTGTAGTACACTGATCACAGTATTGCACATTAGTGTAGTACACTGATCACAGTATTGCATATTAGTGTAGTACACTGATCACAGTATTGCACATTAGTGTAGTTACACTGCTCACAGTATTGCACATTAGTGTAGTACACTGCTCACAGTATTGCACATTAGTGTAGTACACTGATCACAGTATTGCATATTAGTGTAGTACACTGATCACGGTATTGCACATTAGTGTAGTACACTGATCACAGTATTGTACATTAGTGTAGTACACTGATCACGGTATTGCACATTAGTGTAGTACACTGATCACGGTATTGCACATTAGTGTAGTACACTGATCACGGTATTGCACATTAGTGTAGTACACTGATCACGGTATTGTACATTAGTGTAGTACACTGATCACGGTATTGTACATTAGTGTAGTACACTGATCACGGTATTGTACATTAGTGTAGTACACTGATCACGGTATTGTACATTAGTGTAGTACACTGATCACAGCATTGCACATTAGTGTAGTACACTGATCACAGTATTGCACATTAGTGTAGTTACACTGCTCACAGTATTGCACATTAGTGTAGTACACTGATCACAGTATTGCACATTAGTGTAGTACACTGATCACAGTATTGCACATTAGTGTAGTACACTGCTCACAGTATTGCACATTAGTGTAGTACACTGCTCACAGTATTGCACATTAGTGTAGTACACTGATCACGGTATTGTACATTAGTGTAGTACACTGATCTCGGTATTGTACATTAGTGTAGTACACTGATCACAGCATTGTACATTAGTGTAGTACACTGATCACAGCATTGTACATTAGTGTAGTACACTGATCTCGGTATTGTACATTAGTGTAGTACACTGATCATAGTATTGTACATTAGTGTAGTACACTGATCACAGCATTGTACATTAGTGTAGTACACTGATCTCGGTATTGTACATTAGTGTAGTACACTGATCACAGTATTGTACATTAGTGTAGTACACTGATCACAGCATTGTACATTAGTGTAGTACACTGATCTCGGTATTGTACATTAGTGTAGTACACTGATCACAGTATTGTACATTAGTGTAGTACACTGATCACAGCATTGTACATTAGTGTAGTACACTGATCACGGTATTGTACATTAGTGTAGTACACTGATCACAGCATTGTACATTAGTGTAGTACACTGATCTCGGTATTGTACATTAGTGTAGTACACTGATCACAGTATTGTACATTAGTGTAGTACACTGATCACAGCATTGTACATTAGTGTAGTACACTGATCACGGTATTGTACATTAGTGTAGTACACTGATCACAGCATTGTACATTAGTGTAGTACACTGATCTCGGTATTGTACATTAGTGTAGTACACTGATCACAGTATTGTACATTAGTGTAGTACACTGATCTCGGTATTGTACATTAGTGTAGTACACTGATCACAGTATTGTACATTAGTGTAGTACACTGATCACAGCATTGTACATTAGTGTAGTACACTGATCTCGGTATTGTACATTAGTGTAGTACACTGATCTCGGTATTGTACATTAGTGTAGTACACTGATCACAGCATTGTACATTAGTGTAGTACACTGATCTCGGTATTGTACATTAGTGTAGTACACTGATCACGGTATTGTACATTAGTACAGTGCCTTGCAAAAGTATTCAGCCCCCTTGAACTTTTCAACCTTTTGCCACATTTCAGGCTTCAAACATAACGATATGAAATTGTAATCTTTTGTGAAGAATCAACAACAAGTGGGACACAATCGTGAAGTAGAACGAAATTTATTGGATATTTTAAACTTTTTTTAAAAATAAAAAAATAAAAAGTGGGGCGTGCAATATTATTCAGCCCCTTTACTTTCAGTGCAGCAAACTCACTCCAGAAGTTCAGTGAGGATCTCTGAATGATCCAATGTTGACCTAAATGACTGATGGTGATAAATAGAATCCACCTGTGTGTAATCAAGTCTCCGTATAAATGCACCTGCTCTGTGACAGTCTCAGAGTTCTGTTTAAAGCGCAGAGAGCATCATGAAGACCAAGGAACACACCAGGCAGGTCCGAGATACTGTTGTGGAGAAGTTTAAAGCCGGATTTGGATACAAAAAGATTTCCCAAGCTTTAAACATCTCAAGGAGCACTGTGCAAGCGATCATATTGAAATGGAAGGAGTATCAGACCACTGCAAATCTACCAAGACCCGGCCAACTTTAAGCTCAAACAAGGAGAAGACTGATCAGAGATGCAGCCAAGAGGCCCATGATCACTCTGAATGAACTGCAGAGATCTACAGCTGAGGTGGGAGACTCTGTCCATAGGACACAATCAGTCGTACACTGCACAAATCTGGCCTTTATGGAAGAGTGGCAAGAAGAAAGCCATTTCTCAAAGATATCTATAAAAAGTCACCTGGGAGACACACCAAACATGTGGAAGAAGGTGCTCTGGTCAGATGAAACCAAAATCGAACTTTTTGGCCACAATGCAAAACGTTATGTTTGGCGTAAAAGCAACACAGCTCATCACCCTGAACACACCATCCCCACTGTCAAACATGGTGGTGGCAGCATCATGGTTTGGGCCTGCTTTTCTTCAGCAGGGACAGGGAAGATGGTTAAAATTGATGGGAAGATGGATGGAGCCAAATACAGGACCATTCTGGAAGAAAACCTGTTGCAGTCTGCAAAAGACCTGAGACTGGGACGGAGATTTATCTTCCAACAAGACAATGATCCAAAACATAAAGCAAAATCTACAATGGAATGGTTCACAAATAAACGTATCCAGGTGTTAGAATGGCCAAGTCAAAGTCCAGACCTGAATCCCATCGAGAATCTGTGGAAAGAGCTGAAAACTGCTGTTCACAAACGCTCTCCATCCAACCTCACTGAGCTCGAGCTGTTTTGCAAGGAAGAATGGGCAAACATTTCTGTCTCTCGATGTGCAAAACTGATAGAGACATACCCCAAGCGACTTGCAGCTGTAATCGCAGCAAAAGGTGGCGCTACAAAGTATCAACGCAAGGGGGCTGAATAATATTGCACGCCCCACTTTTCAGTTTTTTCAGTATTGTACATTAGTGTAGTACACTGCTCACAGTATTGTACATTAGTGTAGTACACTGATCACGGTATTGTACATTAGTGTAGTACACTGATCACGGTATTGTACATTAGTGTAGTACACTGATCACGGTATTGTACATTAGTGTAGTACACTGATCTTGGTATTGTACATTAGTGTAGTACACTGATCACGGCATTGTACATTAGTGTAGTACACTGATCTTGGTATTGTACATTAGTGTAGTACACTGATCACGGTATTGTACATTAGTATATACACTGATCTTGGTATTGTACATTAGTGTAGTACACTGATCACGGTATTGTACATTAGTATATACACTGATCTTGGTATTGTACATTAGTGTAGTACACTGATCACGGCATTGTACATTAGTGTAGTACACTGCTCACAGTATTGTACATTGTTTGCTGGAGCAGGTTCACACAGACAAAAATGCACTGAACGTTTACATGGAGTTAACGTGAATAATCAGATTTCACAAGTTAAAGCGCCCTCGTGACTACGACCCGCTGTATGTACGCGCTATTCATGCCGCGTTCGTCGCTCATAAAGCTTCATAAAGGAGTAAACAAAAAAGCTCCTCGAGAAGTGTCTGTTAAAATCATCAGTGAGTAAACTCTGAGAATAAATAACAGAACGTCAGTCACAATCAAACCTCCGTCAATCAAACGGGTGCATGTGTGGGTGCAGCCGAAGGAGGGAACCAGCCGCGCCTGTCAACTGTGTTTGGGGATGTTATTATCTCCAAACACAACCCAAACACAAAAGAAAAAGGATAAAAAAAAAAAAACTTAAATAAGGACGAGATAAAAGAGAGAGAAGAAAAACAGCGGCGGGATTCAAATAAAGGAGGGAATAAAGTTGGGAGTTTTCGACTGTGGGAACTCAAAAGGGAGTCTTTTAATTTGGGCCTGACGGAGCGTCGGGAAGCTCGTTATATCTGTCATATTAACAAAGGAATAAATCTGCATTTCTCACAAGAAATAAAGGCAAATGACAGACAAACGCACGGAGAGACGGGGCGCGGGAGAGCGGCAGCGACAGACCCGGGCGGGGGGGGTTGTGGGTAGATGGGTAAATAACAAGTGTCGAAACACATTATTCTTCCTGAGGAGAACGAGAGAGCGAGCGAGAGGGTGAGAAAGGAGGCGAGAGAGGAGTGAGTGGGTAGATTTGGAGGGATTTTAAGGTCTTCTCTCTATCCGACGGTCTCCGACCCGCAACTCAAATGATCATCACTAACTCAGCTCATTCCTCTATCTTTCAACATCAGACTCTTTTAGTGGTTTTACTAAATGATTTTGGGCTGGTATTGAGATAATGAGATAATGCTGGACTCAGATAGTGCAGATAAACCCAATACAAATCTTTCATTCAGATGTTTCTGTGTATTTTTTAATCAATTTTGATTATAAAATGTTCTATTTATATTTAAAACAATAAATGTACCTGGTTTAGGAACTATTTTGGCTGCAAGATGCTCCTTATTTCTAATCTCAGCTCTGCTACCGGTCGGCTGGGCGCCCCCTAGCGGGAACAGTCGGCGGTACAGTCTGCAGTGCCTGCAGCACTAATCTGCTCTGAAAGAAAAGATGGGACTATAAAACAAGGGCGGAGTCAATGCTGTGTAAGGACCCTGGTTAGTAGCCCAAAACACCTGTACAGAAGTGGAGGAACGTGGAGATCAGTGGTGTGACTCTCCATATGCAAGACTGGGCTCACATGCCAATCCAGCAAAGTATAAGACGGGGCAAATAAGACGAGGCCGATAGCATACGCGTCGGAGGGAGCATGTGTCTCGCATATATATACCCTCCTCGGTCCTCCAGCAGTGGAAAAGTGATTGGCTATAATAAATTGGGAAGCCTAGTGGGTAGAGCTTTGGGCTGTCAATCCAAAGGTTAAGAGGTCAAATCTCAGCTCTGACATCCAGCCACTGTTGGGCCCTTGAGCAAAACCCTTAACCCTCTCGCGACCCTGCGCTTTAACCTCCGCTTTCACACGAGCTGGGATACGTGGAAAAATAATTTAGTTGTACTGTACAGCTGTATGTAGCACTGTCGCCTCACAGCAAGAAGGTCCTGGGTTCGATTCTCCAGCCAGATGGCCTGGGTGCTCCAGTTTCCTCCCACAGTCCAAACACATACAGTCAGGTTAAAGATAATTAAAGCTCATAGAAATTGTCCTGTGTAAGTGTTTGTGTCTGCTTTGTAATAGACTGGCAACCTGTCCTGGGTGTCTCCTGCCTCTCGCCCAGTGAATCAGACCCACCGTGACCCTGACCAAACAATGAATGAATTAATTAATTAATGCTCCTGGTGCTGAGCTGAACCCATCTTGGCTCTGTGATGTGATATTTCTTTTTCTTGAACCATATCGGCTGTATTATGCTTCCTATTTTGAACAAGCCTGGTTATGAGACGCTCCTGCATCTAAAGTACCTCTTTTTTGGAGTTCTCGGTACTTAAACCAGTCTGGTTCTGGAACGTTTCTTGGTCGGAAGTGTCTAAACGGCTACTGCTTCAAAAATAACTTGTTTTGTGCTTCTTGTTTTCTAAATGCTGTTCCTCTGAAATGGTCCTGGTTCTATAATAACCTTGGTCCTGTGATGCTTCCGGTTCGGAAACATTCATAATGAACGGAGGTTTTTTCCCCCTCTTACAGATAAGTGAAATTAATGAAGCATCGCTCTAAATTCCTGCGTTTTTTTCCTCTTTGCTGGATAAGCACGTAAGTTAAAGATAAATGATTGGCCTCTCTGACGCACGGTTCTCAGTCCATCAGTGATGTTTATGGATCCTTAATTACCAGTGTGCTTCATTTATTTTTAGCTTTAGAGCTTTAATGGGTCTACCAGGGCCAAATTTATTTCCATGCTGTTGCGCTAACTAAATTAGCCAACTAAAAAAAAAAAAAAGAAAAAAAAAAAACCAGAGCCCTGGGGCCGGCGCTAATGAAGCCTCTGTGATGTGAGACCAAACTAACCTTTATACGCACAGATCAGGTCCACTGGGAGGTGATGGGCCAAACTGCTCATTCCACACTTCTCCTGTCCTCACTACATACATTTTTTCCCCCTTTTTCTCCCACTTTAGCGCATCCAGTTACTGCCCATCAATCATCCTCTCACTAATGCCGGTCCCCGCTCCCCTCCTTAATCCCGCCCCTTATCTGAACAACAGGCCAATCGTTGTTCATGTGGCTGCTCAGAAGAGCCGAGATTCGATACGATGTATTCGAGATCTCAGCTCTGGTGAACAGCGTGTGTTTTTACCGCTGAGCTCTTTTTTGCTATTTTATTTACTTATTTTCTTCCTTTTCCTTCCAATTTAGACATAGCCGATTACTGGAGACCCTGCGGGTGTCCGAGAAGGTTATATTTACCCACCAATGCCCACCGACCCCTTCTTATTTTCCCGTACATCAGTGGATTCTTGTGCATGGAGAGTCACGTGCTGATCTCCTGTACAGGCGCCTCGGGCTACTAATCAGAGTCCTTACACAGCGTAGAAGACCCCGCCCACTTTTGAGTCAGGTGCTTTTTCCACACAGCAGACTAGTGGCAATTTTGCCTGCTGCACAGCCCACACTGCTGATTGTGCCTGCTATCTTCTGATCACTAGTTCACATTCTGAGGGACGGTGGCAGCCTAATGTTATGCCTTATCGCTGTATACCATCAGTATTTGCAAATATATCCCCCCCACTAACAGGTGCCGTGATGAAGAGATAATCAGTGTTATTCACTTCACCGCTCTATACTCGTATATTTAATGATACTTGTAATTATTTTATGTGATGTGTTGTGTGATGTTTCTCTCTCTCTCTATTCTCTTTGCTTTCTTTTCCTTTTGTCCTTCACTTTATTGTTTTCTTTTTCCACAAGTGCTCCTCGGTACTTGCCAGTCTGTCGTTGTAAATAAAAATGTGTTCTTAATGTCTTGCCTGGTTAAATAAAGGTAAATAAAAATAAAGTGAATAATTTTCTTGCTTGGTGTGAACCAAGGGAACCAAACTACAACCTCAAATCAGAAAAAGTTGGGACAGCATGGAAAAATAAAATAAAAACACAGAGTTTCTTACATTGACTTTGACTTTTATTTGATGTCAGACAGGATGAACCTGAGATATTTCATCTTTTATCTGCTCAACTTCATTTCATTTATTAATAAACATCCATTCCTGCATTTCAGGCCTGCAACACATTCCAAAAAAAGTTGGGACAGTAAAGCATTTACCGCTTTGTAATGTTGCCGTTTCTTTTCACCACACTTAAAAGAGGTTTTGGCAACGAGGAGACCAAGTGATTTAGTGTTTCGGCTTTTATTTAGTCTCGGTCTTCCTGCGAACACGTCTACTGATTTATGTGACCACGATACTCGTTTCCACTGTGTGATGGTCCATCGTAGATGCCTCCGAGCACAGAGAAGTCGACGCCACTTCTGGACATGGTTAACATAAGGCTTCTTTTTTGCACAGTAAAGTATTAAGTATCATTTGTGCAGTAACTCTGTATTGTAGAGCTTGATAAAGGTTTGATAAACTTTTTTTGGAATGTGTTGCAGGCCTGAAATGCAGGAATGGATGTTTAACAATAAATAAAATGAAGAAATGTACAGAAGGGCTTGTGGGGGGTTGGTGTTTGTACTTTATATTTCATTAATGCTCATGGTTTTGAAATAAAATGTCCAACATGCTTATCTGGTGAACAGTGTACACGTTTCAAACATTCATTCACAAAAATACAGTGAAATAAATCGTTCAAATCCTCATGATCTCTTTGATATGATGTTCCGCTGAAGGCGAGGAGATGAGGTTTCGGAGAGCTGATCTCAGATGGAAGCAAATTCGTTAATAGCGCCGTTCGTTCCGGGAGGGCAATAAAATCAGAATCATTAAACAGATGCTGCTCCTACGGTGGGTGTCGACTCGCGATTCGAGACACGCCCCGTGGTCTATTTCAGGGCGCCGATCTCAGACGGAATCACAGTCATTACTAAACCAATTAGTTCCCGGAGAACAATGGGATCCAGGGCGGCGGTGGCGGCGGCGGCGGCGGTGGTGGGGGAGTCAAACCCGCTCCTCACTGCATATCATTTTATCTAATAATGTCATTTTGGTAATAATGTATGTTCACAAATAAACGCCTGCTAAAATGTTGCACTTCTATTAGCAATTAAATATGCAATTAAGGATGTTTACAGCACCAAGCCCTCGTGCACAAAGAGCTTTTATGGCGGCTGATTTAGCATCTAATTAAAGCCGTTGTTTCATCCACGGCTTTCAGCTCAAACTTTGAGTTCATTATGTCTCAGTCCGCCGATGCTACAAAGATCCTCTCCGGTTTGAACCGGGCGAGTAAACAATGGAGAACGAATGTCTTTATTACGGGCGGCGGCGCTCTTTGTGCCAGAGTGCCACTCTTACTAATCTTATTTATTTGCCGCTCCATTTTCATTAAATACCCATAATTCTGATTATAATTTTGACTGTGTAATTACAGGCCGATCGCAAACGAGAGGAACGCTGCCACGAAGGTTTAATTAGAGGAACTGGAATCTGTTGCTGGACTCGTGACATTTTGAGGTCACTCGGTGTGTGTGTGTGTGTGTGTGTGTGCATGCATACAATTTTGAACAGTTTTCAAAAACTCCACTATGGTGATTTTATAAAGCGCCAACAATGGGCATGTGAGCATCGGAACTGGACCACGGAGCAATGGAAGGTGGCCTGGTCTGATGAGTCATGTTTTACCTGGGGAACACACGGCACCAGGATGCACTATGGGAAGAAGGCGAGCCGGCCGAGGCAGTGTGATGCTTTGGGCGACGTTCTGCTGGGAAACCTCGGGTCCTGCCATCCATGTGGGTGTTACTTTGACATGTAGCTCCTACCTAAGCATCATTACAGACCGTGTTCACCCTTTCATGGAGACGGTTCCCTGATATCTGTGGCCTCTTTCAGCAGGATGTTGCTCCCTGCCACAAAGCTAAAATGCTTCAGGAACGGTTTGAGGAGCACAACAACCAGTTTGAGGTGTTGACTTGAGCTGCGTCCGGAATCGCATACTTCTATACTCAATAGTACGCGAAATGAGTACGCGAGAGCGGTTAGTATGTCCGAATACATAGTATAAATAAAGAGGTACGCGAGAAGTACCCAGATGACGTACTTATTGGGTAGCCATGTTTGAGTATGCAAGCGATGCACACTTGCGGTCCGCTAATGTATCCCATAATGCAACTGGAGCTGCGTAGGCGTTCAAAGCGGAATAAGAAACAAGAAAGATGGCGGAAAACGGAGAGTCTTCTGTTTACAAGTGTAAGTAAGATAAATAAAATCAAATTTTTTAAAGACGAATAAATAACAAAAAGACGATAAATATCCAAAATTTTGGCGAGTGGGGTTTGTAATGAGTCTGTAACTATGGTGATATTACGTCATCACATCCTTACGTCATCACTTGACGTTGGCAAGATGGCGGATGTAGTACGTAGCGGTGTTGTGTGCATACTGCATACTTCTGTACTGAAAGTATGTACATTTTTACCGGCCGAGTAGTGCATACTTCCTCCAATCTAGTACGTACTCTGTAAGTATGCGATTCCGGACGCAGCTTTGGCCTCCAAATTCCCCAGATCTCAATCCGATCGAGCGTCTGTGGGACGTGCTGGACAAACAAGTCCGATCCATGGAGGCCCCACCTCACAACTTACAGGAGTTAAAGGATCTGCTGCTGACATCTTGGTGCCAGATACCACAGCACACATTCAGAGGTCTAGTGGAGTCTATGCCTCATTTTGGCAGCAAAAGGGGGACCAACACAATATTAGGATATTAATATTAGGATACAATATTAATCATAATGTTATGCCTGATCGATGTATATAACTGCTTTATTCTGGTCAGGGTGGCGGCAAGGCTGGTTTTAACAGGGAACACTAAGCACATGGCAGAAAGACCTTGGCCAGGGTAGCATTCCATCACAGGGCATCATCCACCCATCATCCTAATCAGGTGTCCACATACTTTTAACCATACACTGATCAGCCATAACATTAAAACCACCTCCTTGTTTCTACACTCACTGTCCATGTTATCAGCTCCACTTACCATATAGAAGCACTTTGTAGTTCTACAATTACTGACTGTAGTCCATCTGTTTCTCTGCATGCTTTGTTAGCCCCCTTTCATGCTGTTCTTTAATGGTCAGGACCCCCACAGGACCACCACAGAGCAGGTATTATTTAGGTGGTGGATGATTCTCAGCACTAGTGTTAGTGTGTGTTGTGCTGGTATGAGTGGATCAGACACAGCAGGGCTGCTGGAGTTTTTAAACACCGTGTCCACTCACTGTCCACTCTATTAGACACTCTTACCTAGTTGGTCCACCTTGTAGATGTAAAGTCAGAGACGATCGCTCATCTATTGCTGCTGTTTAAGTCGGTCATCTTCAAGACCTTCATCAGTGGTCACAGGACGCTGCCCACGGGGCGCTGTTGGCTGGATATCTTTGGTTGGTGGACTATTCTCAGTCCAGCAGTGACAGCACTGCTGTGTCTGATCCACTCATACCAGCACAACACACACTAACACACCACCACCATGTCAGCGTCACTGCAGTGCTGAGAATGATCCACCACCTAAATAATACCTTCTCTGTGGTGGTCCTGTGTGGGTCCTGACCATTAAAGAACAGCATGAAAGGGGGCTAACAAAGCATGCAGAGAAACAGATTGACTACAGTCAGTAATTGTAGAACTACAAAGTGCTTCTATATGGTAAGTGGAGCTGATCAAATGGACAGTGAGTGTAGAAACAAGGAGGTGGTTTTAATGTTATGGCTGATCGGTGTATGTAAGATGTATGAACATGATCCTAGAATCCTAGAAGTAGCATCCACCGATAAAACAGTTTCTAATAAAACTAGACGTTTTTGGCGGATAGATAAATAAATAAATAAATAAAAAAAGAGGTGATGAAGAGAAACGGGAAGCTAGAGAGCACACAGATGGATGGTACTCTGTGTGGGAGGACTGTGAAGGAGCAAGGGAAGAGGGAAGACGGCGGAGAAAGAAAAGCGAAGAATAAGGAAGCCAGGCAGAGAGGCGAATTCTTCCCAACTGGCGCCCACGCAAGTGGCACGGGCCGCCAAATGAGGGGCTGTGTGAAGAAAAAAAAAGCGCTATTAAACGTGTGTGTGTGTGTGTGTGAAGGAGACGAGGGAGTCGGAGGTGTCTCAATGCACAATCGAACCCTTGATATTTGTGTAGACGACTAGCGATCCCGAGTTCACACTCGCTCCTCTCTCGCTCTCTCTCTCACTGTTTCGCGAGGTCTCTCGCCCATTTCACTTCTCCGCCTCCTCTTCCTCTCGTACATCCCCGATCGGGCTCATCAGCGGGCACCATTATCTCCCGTCTTCACCTCCTACTCATCCCGCAATCACACTTATTCCGTCCTCTCATCTCTTCCGTCGCTCTTCCACGCAGAAGAACAATACTTACCTCTCGCTCTCATTGATCTGTCTATCATTCGCGCCGCCGAGAGCTTATGAATATTTACCTTCCCCCGGCTGGAATTGTATCTTAATAATGTTTTTATTGGCGGATATAAAAAAGGCACATCACCCGCCGCAGCCACTCCGCCAATATTTGCTTAATTCTTTCAGCCGGGTTATTGGATTCTAATGAAATTCTGAAGTATAATAAAGAAATCTTATTAACACACGCGTGTGATGTTCGTATTCCTCAACGTCACGCGATGAGACACCGTAAGCCTTCCGGTCGAACCCGGGCGACTGTGGAGACTTATCCTAAATGTCACTTAATTATTAGATAAATCTTCCACACACACACACACACAAATCTAAAGTAAATACCTCACCTCGATCTGATACATCAACAGTCGCAGACGCCCAAGTACGGCAACTTCTGGAACTTTTGGAAATGTGTTTCTACAACCCCAAATCACAAAAAGTTGGGACAGTTTGGGAAATGCAAATATATAAAAATAAAAACACAGAGTTCCTTACATTTACTTTGACTTTTATTTGATGTCAGACAGGATGAACCTGAGATATTTCATGTTTTATCTGCTTAACTTAATTTCATTTGTTAATAAACATCCATTCCTGCATTTCAGGTCTGCAACACATTCCAAAAAAAGTTGGGACAGTAAAGCATTTACCACTTTGTTTTTGATTTCCCAAAAAAGACCTGATTCATCTGACCACAATACACATTTCCACTGTGTGGTGGTCCATCCTAAATGCCTCCGAGCCCAGAGAAGTCGACACCACTTCTGGACATGGTTATATATTTTTCTTTAAGCATTTTCTCCCTTTTTAGGGCGTCCAATTGCCCGATTGCGTCATGCTTCCTCTCCACCAATGCCGAACCCCGCTCTGATTGAGGAGAACTAAGCTAACCCACGCCCCCTCCGACACGTAGGCAGCAGCCGTATGCATCTTATCACCTACACTTTGACGAGTGCAGTGCAGCTCAGCGTTGTGTACGGAGAGACACACCCTGAGAGCACTCTTTTCTCATCTCTGTGAAGGCGCCAGAGGTCGTAATTGCACCAGTCATGAGAGAGACCCCATCCGGCTTAGTTCCGCCCATATCTGAACAACAGGCCAATCGTTGTTCATGTGGCCGCTCAGCTTTAGCCGGCAGGCAGAGCTGAGGTTCGATACGATGTATTCGAGATCCCAGCTCTGGTTCCAGCGTGTGTTTTTTACCGCTGCAACACCTGAGCGGCCCTGGACATGGTTAACATAAGACTTTTTTTTTGCCCAGTAAAGATTTAAGTATGATTTGTGCAGTAACTCTGTATTGTAGAGCTTGATAAAGGTTTACCAGAGTAATCCCTCACCCATGTGGTTATATCAGCTAGTGTTGAGTGGAGGTTCTTGATGCCGTCTGAGGGATGGAAGATCACGAGCGTTCAGCTTAAGCTTGTGTCCTTGGTCTTTACACACTGAAATTCCTCCTGATTCCTTGAATGGTTTAATGATATTCTGCACTCTAGAGGGAGAACATGCAAATCCCTTCCAATCTTTCTTTGAGGTTCATTGTTTTTAAACATTTTAATAATTTTCTCACACATTTGTGGACAAACTGGATCCTCTGATCATCTTTACTCATCAGAGACTCTCAGCCTTTCCTGGATGCTGCTTTTGTACCAAACCATGATCACAATCACCTGTTCACATCACCTGTTTAAAATCGCATCATTATTTAGTGTTTTCACCTCATTACTAGCTCTAAATTTCCCCGTCCCGACTTTTTTGGAATGTGTTGCAGGCCTGAAATGCAGGCATGGATGTTTATTAATAAATGAAATTAATTTGAGCAGATAAAATATGAAATATCTCAGGTTCATCCTGTCTGACATCAAATAAAAGTCAAAGTCAATGTAAGGAACTCTGTGTTTTTATTTTATTTGCATTTCTCGTACTGTCCCAACTTTTTCTGATTTGGGGTTGTTTGTTTATTAGGATTTTAACGTCATGTTTTACACTTTGGTTACATTCATGACAGGAACGGTAGTTACTCATTACACAAGATTCATCAGTTCACAAGTTTATATCAAACACAGTCATGGACAATTTAGTGTCTCCAATTCACCTCACTTGCACGTCTTTGGACTGTGGGAGGAAACCGGAGCACCCGGAGGAAACCCATGAAGACATGGGGAGAACATGCAAACTCCACACAGAAAGGACCCAGACCGCCCCACCTGGATCGAACCCAGGACCTTCTTGCTATGAGGCAACAGTGCTACCCACTTTGCCACCGTGCCGCCCCTGGTTTGGGGTTGGCGTGTTCCCCCTGTGTTCCATCAGTGTTCCTGTTAATGAGACTTTTTAATGCTTTGGGAACTGACTTCAGCTGCTCAACAGTCCTCTTCATGATGCACTGTGTTTTTAATAGGAGACACATCTGGACTGCAGGCAGGTCAGTCAAGCACACGCACTCGAAGCCTGGAATCCTCTTGGCAGAATACGTTTCTCTGGAACCCAAATAAATGCCTTTGCGTCAGTGGGCCCAGTGAACTTTTCTGTATATGATCAATGTACGGATTTTTCTTTCCATGAAAGATATCAGGTTGCAGCGGTGGACCGTGTTAAATGACAACTGTTTTTCAAAGTATGTCAGAGACCATGTGCCTAGAACACCAAATATAGAAAAAAAAGACCATTTACAGTACAGGCAGTATACTGTCTAAGCAATTGAGGGTTAAGGGGCTTGCTCAGGGGCCCAACAGTGGCAACCTGAAGGGGCTTGAACCAATACTTTAACCACTGGGCTACAACTTCACTACCCCATGACCATGAGCTTGTTGGCTATAAGAACAGCCGCACATCTGAGAAGGTCTCTCACTAGACTATGTACGCCTGTGGGAATTTGTGCCCATCCAGTCAAAAGATGAGACCATGTGACTATATTTATTAGCTACATGCTATACTATTACTATTATTACTATGGGAAAGTATTGGGACACCCCTTTTCATTTTCAAATTCATCTGTTTCAGTAACAACAGTTGCTAACAGGTGTAATAAATCAATTATATAAAGGATATTCCATGCTTCTAACTTTGCAGCAACAGTTTAGGGAAGGCCCTTTCCTGTTCCAGCATGACTGTACCCCTGTGCACAAAGCAAGCTCTATAAAGACTTGGTTTAAAGAAACTCCAATGTCCTGCAAAAGCCCTGACCTCAGCTTGGAACATCAACTGAGGCTTTCTTGAACAACATCAGCACCCAGCCATACAAATTACGTAATCTTTTGACTGAATGGGGACAAATTCCCACAGGCATACTTCAAAATTTAGTGAGACACCTTCTCAGAAGAGCTCTGGAATGAACTGGAACTGCTCTATTGACCAAATGGCCACAAATTCCCACAGACATACTGCACTTCAATGGCTTGTCAGAAGCCTCCTCAGAAGAGCGGCTGTTGTTACAGCTCATGGTCTGTTGTCCAAATACTTTTGCTCATATTGTGTACCAAGCAGCAATATATTTTACACCACTGTGCTGTATAAACATGTAAATATTACACTCCCCTGCATCTGCAGAGCCTCAGCATGCTGCCTGGCAGAGGTTACCTGAGCATCTGGGCCAGACTGCACCGGGTTCTTCCTTCAGGCGCTTTGGCTCCTCAGAACCACGTCGACTTCCAAACTCTGCTCGGATAAACCAAACAGAACTAAACAAACCGAACGAAATGCCAAGCAAAATTATTCACACCTGCACCGTTACAGTACAGCCAGATCCTCTGGAACGCTTCAGAAGGGTGGCTTAAATATCGTCGTTTCTCTCTCCATGAAGCTCCAGCTTTTCTTTTTCAAACTTTGCTAGTCGCTTTACATTTTTTTTTTTTTTTCATTTACTGTTTTATCGTGGTCAGGGACGTGGGTGGCCCAGTGTCACAAGGAAACATTGCCCCTTCCATGACTCTGATTAGGATAAAACACAAGTCAGGAATATGTTGCACATGGTGCCAGTCCATCGCAGGGCTTCAGCCAGCACCCCCAGATTTAGCTGATCATGTCTGACTGGATGGCAGCAGCCCTGAGATAATAATAATAATAATAATAATAATAATAATAATAACAATAATAACAAAAACAGTAGTAATAATAATAATAATAATAATAATAATAATAACAATAACAATAATAACAAAAACAGTAGTAATAATAATAATAATAATAATAATAATAATAATAATAATAATAATAATAAAAGTAATATAATAATAATAGTAATAATAATAATAATAATAATAATATAAATAATATTGATAATAATAATAATAAGAAGAAGAACAATAATAGTAATTATAATAAGAATAAGAATAATAATAAGAATAAGAACAGTAATGATAATAATAAGAAGAAGAAAAAGAAGAAGAAGAAAAGAACAATAATAATAATAATAATATTAATAATAATAATAATAATAATAATAATAATATTAATAAAACTACTATATGGAAAAAACATATTGGGATGCCTCTTTTTATTTATTTAATTATTTAATTATTTTTTTAATTTTTTAATTTATTTCTTTTATTTAATTATTTATTTATTTATTTTTTTTATTTTTTTTATTTATGATAGACATCAGTCCTGGACTAGAGATGTCTGTAATACTAGTAGGTGTTCAAGTTTCAAGAAACACAACTGTTTCTTTTATTTGAAAATAACAGCTCGTACTGTGGTTCGGTGGGGTCCTGGAGACTGATGTACACTATTATCCTTCTAATATTTGAACTTGTGTTTCAGTCACAGCAATTAATAGCATTTACATTTTGTCCAAAGCGACGTACACTTATGAACTGAATACAGTTTGAGCAATTGAGGGTTAAGGGCCTTGCTCAGGGGACCAACAGTGGCAACTTGGCGCTGATAGGGCTTGAACCACCAACCTTACCACTGCCCTGATGTAGTAATAAATCAATTAATGAAAAGAAATGCTTCCAACTTTGCAGCAACATTTAGGGGAGGTTTAAAGAAACTCCAGAGGCATGCACAGAGCCCTGCCTGTGGGAATTTGTGCCCATTTAGTCAAAATATGACAGCATTTTTATAGCTAGGCCCTAATGTTGGTCAAGAAAGGCTCAGTCGATGTTCCAATTCAGTTGATTCGATAATTAGAAGGGGCGTCCCAATACTTGTGTCCATATAGCGTGCACTGGTGTGAAGATGATACCGTACGATCTATTCTGAAGACGTTACAAAATATTTGATAGGATGAAGGTCAGGCAATAAACTGGACAACAAGGCCTGGCTAGCAATCAATATTCCATTTCATTCCGATGGTGCTCAGTGGAGTTGAGGTCAGGAGTCTGACCACCGGAGTTCCTCCTCCACACCAGGCTTATCAAACCACGTCTTTATAGGTTTTGTGCACATGAGGTTTCTCTCCCTAAACTGTTACCACAACAATGGAAGGATGCATTTCATTCATATATGAAAATTAATTGTATACACACATTAGCTGTCCAAATACTTTTGGCCATGAGATGTTTGTGCTAGGATCTAATAACAGATTATATTTCAGACTTGACGGCTATTGCGTCTTCTTTATTTGCATCAATTACGCCTTCTTAAACTTTGTCGCATTGCTGACTCCGCCCACTTTTCATCATCAACATTTGCTCTAGCTTTCCAGTGATATAACGCACATGTAGCACAAAATATATATATACATACACACCAATCAGCCATAACATTAAAACCACCTCCTTGTTTCTACACTCACTGTCCATTTTATCAGCTCCACTTACCATATAGAAGCACTTTGTAGTTCTACAATTACTGACTGTAGTCCATCTGCTTCTCTGCATGCTTTGTTAGCCCCCTTTCATGCTGTTCTTTAATGGTCAGGACCCCCACAGGACCACCACAGAGCAGGTATTATTTGGGTGGTGGATCATTCTCAGCACCGCAGTGACACTGACATGGTGGTGGTGTGTTAGTGTGTGTTGTGCTGGTATGAGTGGATCAGACAAAGCAGCGCTGCTGGAGTTTTTAAATACCGTGTCCACTCACTGTCCACTCTATTAGACACTCCTACCTAGTTGGTCCACCTTGTAGATGTAAAGTCAGAGACGATCGCTCATCTATTGCTGCTGTTTGAGTCGGTCATCTTCTAGACCTTCATCAGTGGTCACAGGACGCTGCCCACGTGGCGCTGTTGGCTGGATATTTTTGGTTGGTGGACGATTCTCATTCCAGCAGTGACAGTGAGGTGTTTAAAAACCCTAGCAGCGCTGCTGTGTCTGATCCACTCATACCAGCATCTTCTAGACCTTCATCAGTGGTCACAGGACGCTGCCCACGTGGCGCTGTTGGCTGGATATTTTTGGTTGGTGGACGATTCTCATTCCAGCAGTGACAGTGAGGTGTTTAAAAACCCTAGCAGCGCTGCTGTGTCTGATCCACTCATACCAGCACAACACACACTAACACACCACCACCATGTCAGTGTCACTGCAGTGCTGAGAATGATCCACCACCCAAATAATACCTGCTCTGTGGGGGTCCTGTGGGGGTCCTGACCATTGAATAACAGCATGAAAGGAGCTAACAGCATGCAGAGAAACAGATGGACTACAGTCAGTAATTGTAGAACTACAAAGTGCTTCTATATGGTAAGTGGAGCTGAAAAAATGGACAGTGAGTGTAGAAACAAGGAGGTGGTTTTAATGTTATGGCTGATCGGTGTATGTTATACATTTATATTGTGTAGTGTGTAGTGTGAACTAGGCATTACTGGCCATGGCTGGATTTAGTTAAACAAAGGAACAAACACTCAAAAATTCCCAATTCATGATCTGATTTGTTCCAGTGATCTGATTTATAAATGGACGCTCGCTGTACTTGTAAAGTAAGTGTGTAGCCGCTGACGGAACAAAAGCCCTCCGCGATTAAGAGCTGCGTGGGCGGTGCGAGTTGTTTGTATATTGGAAACAAAGCCAGAAATAAAAGCCAGACGCAGAGCTGCGAACGATGAGAAAGTGACCGACCGTCCTACAGACAGACTGACATTAGAGAGAGAGAGAGCGACAGCGTGGGCTCGGCGAAGGACTCGGACGTCTGCCACATCTCCTGCCAAAAACAACCGGAGGAGAAGGACGTGGAGCGAGATGAAAGAGAACACACAGGAAGTGGGGAGGAGGGGTGTGAGCGAGAGACAGTGATTCCGAAAATTTTTCTTCATTCTGTTTAAATTAAACATTTATAATTTACATTTTACATACATTTAATCATAAAAAATGAATCTGGAAGTCAATCATGTATTTTGTTTATGTGATTTTGTACTTCATCTTGGTATAGATGTTGAAAGCAGTAATAAAACAGGGTGTCCACATACTTTTGGTCATATAATGATATAGTGTACATGTTCCTATGTTAGTATGAATAATACAAACATCAGCGCTCGGTGGGTAGCGCTGTCGCCTCACAGAAAGAAGGTCCTGGGTTCGATACTCACCTGGAGCAGTCCGGGTCCTTTCTGTATGGAGTTTGCGTGATCTCCCCGTGTCTGTGTGGGTTTCCTCCGGGTGCTCCGGTTTCCTCCTACAGTCCAAAGACGTGCAGTCAGGTTAACTGGAGATACCAGAAAATTGCCTTTAGATGTGTGTGTGTGTGTGTCTGTGTGTGTGTGTGTGTGTGTGTGTGAATGTGTCTGTTTGAATGTGTTGTATGAGCTGGGAGAGGCTCCAGCACCCCCCGCAACCCTGATTAAAATAAGCGGCTTAGAAAAGAGTGATTTTCCTATGCATAAATATTCAGTCCTTACAGCGCCCCCTGGTGGCAGTGCTCAGAATGCAGCTGGTGCTTGCGTCGAGTGTCCGGATACATAAAGAGGTTTCAAGACACTCCAGTGACCTGCACAGAGCCCTGACCGCCCAACTCAACAAAATGAACTGGAACATCAACTGCGGCTTTCTTGACCATCAGTGACCAACTGGACCTTGTTTGTTTGCTCATTGACCAGCGTTATGGATTGTATTTGAATACACACATGCTTCGAGCTTTCTGTTTAACCGTGCTGAATTATACCATATAGAAGCACTTTGTAGTTCTACAATTACTGACTGTAGTCCATCTGTTTCTCTACATGCTTTGTTAGCCTCCTTTCATGCTGTTCTTCAATGGTCAGGACCCCCCCAGGACCACCACAGAGCAGGTATTATTTAGGTGGTGGATCATTCTCAGCACTGCAGTGACACTGACATGGTGGTGGTGTGTTAGTGTGTGTTGTGCTGGTATGAGTGGATCAGACACAGCAGCGCTGCTGGAGTTTTTAAATACCGTGTCCACTCACTGTCCACTCTATTAGACACTCCTACCTAGTCGGTCCACCTTGTAGATGTAAAGTCAGAGACGATCGCTCATCTATTGCTGCTGTTTGAGTCGGTCATCTTCTAGACCTTCATCAGTGGTCACAGGACGCTGCCCACTGGGCTGCAGTGGTCAGTATCTATCAAAAGTGGTCCAAGGAAGGAACTGTGGTAAACCGGCGACAGGGTCGTGGGCGGCCAAGGCTCATTGATGCCTGTGTGGTCCGATCCAACAGACGAGCTACTGCAGCTCAAACTGCTGAAGAAGTTCATGCTGGTTCTGATAGAAAGGTGTCAGAATACACAGAGCATCACAGTTTGTTGTGTATGGAGCTGCATAGCCGCAGACCAGTCAGGGTGCCCATGCTGACCCCTGTCCACCACCGAAAGCACCAACAATGGGCACGTGAGCATCAGAACTGGACCTCAGAGTGTGTGTGTGTGTGTGTGTGTGTGTGTGTGTTTTGTTAGTTTTGTTGTCCAGTGTTCAGATCCTTAAAGAACCACAGAGAAGACTGGACAGATCTTTGTCCAGAGAGACAAAAGAAGCGTCCACCACCTCACTATACTATCTTCTCCATCTCTGATTGGTCGGGTTTGTTTACCCCTCTGTTGTTTACCGTCTGTGTCTCAGGAGGCAGAAATAACACCAACACGTGGCAGAGCTTCAGGTCTTTGGACGATGCATCAGCTCCTGCACCACAAAGCCTCCTTTGTTTTCCAGCCTCACATTCCTCCTCTGTCAAAATAAGGGGGTAATAATGCCCCCTCTGAGCTCGGCATGCTGGGGGATGTAGGCTGTCAGGTTACATTAGGAACCCACTGAGACCGAACCACCGGGCATACGGGCGGAACACAACTGCACTCGGAGACAAATATTCCTACAAACTCACAAAGACTGGTACATGCTGTGATCACACGCTGATGCCAAGCGTCTTCACACTCACACACACACACACACACACACACTCACACACACAGTTCCACTGAAAACATCAGTACTATAGTGAAAACTCCACAAAGTATAAACTAAGGTTTGCTAACATTGTGAGATGAGTCCAGACTCATAGTTGGCATTCCGATTCGTCCCAGAGTTGTATGCAATAACAATGCTATAAAGATATGCTTAGGACAGTGGTAGGTCAGATGTTAAGCTACTGGACTAGTAATCAGAAGGCTGCCAGTTTAAACCCCACCACCAACAAGTTGGGCCCCTAAGTAAGGCCCTCAAATCTCAGCTGTCCACTCTACAAAGTTTATGTTGTTAACTGTAGACGTACTGAGCTGTTCTGTTGTCAGTTGCCAGTTCAAGCCCCGCCACCAACAAGTTGGGCCCCTAAGCAAGGCCCTTAACTCTCAATCGTCTACTTAACAATATTTATATTGCTAATTATAAATGAACTGAGCTGTTCTGTTGTTAGTAAGGTCAAACACTAAGTAACATTGTGAGATGAGTCCAGACTCATAGTTGGCATTCCAATTTGTCCCAGAATTGTATTCCATACCTCCTTCCTTCCTTTCTTCCACCTTTCGATCCTTCCCTCCTTCCTTCCTTTCCTTCCTTCCTTCCTTCTCTTTCTTGTCCACATAAAAACATCAGGGGATGACATAAATGATCATAAAATATGATTGGATTACGGTGTTATGAAGATGATTATCACGTCTGTAAATCTTATAAATGGTGTTAAATTCTTAAATCTCAGAATTGAACCTGTATGATATAAACAGTCCCGCCTGAGGCCTAGGCTGGTGCAATCAATCAATCAATCAATCAATCAATCAATCAATCAATCAATAAATAAATAAATAAATAAATAAATAAATAAATAAATAAATAAATAAATAAATAAATAAATACAGTTATTACCTGCTCGATAAAACATAAACAATTACATGTGATTCTTCTGAATCTACTCATGATTCAAATGTCCACGTCAAAACATCAGGTGATGATGTAAATTATTATAAAATATGATTGGATTACAATGTTAGGAAGATAAATGATTATCACGTCTGTAAATCTTATAAACGGTGTTAAACTCTCAGAACTCAGAACTGAACTTGTATGATATAAACTCTCTCGCCTGAGGCTCTGATCAATAAAGAAAACCAGAGAGAGATTTTTCTCTTTCCTTTTTTTCAGGATTTAATATTTTACATCCATCATAACTGCACATAAAGCTGCTTTATTATAAGGCCCGAAAGTATGTGGACACCCAAGGTAAAATATTGGAAACCCCCTGGCTAAAGATATTGGGGCAACTTTGATTTTATCTTATATATTAAATATATATATATACAGTGAGGAAAGTAAGTATTTGATCCCCTGCTGATTTTGTAAGTTTACCCCCTTACAAAGACTTGAACAGTCTATCATTTTTATGGAAGGTTTATTTTAACAGAGAGAGACAGAATATCAACAAAAAATCCAGAAAAAAACATTAAATAAAAGTTAAATTAATTTGTATTTAATTAAGGGAAATAAGTATTTGATCGCCTACCATACAGCAAGAATTCTGACCCCCACAGACCGGTTATGTGCCCATGAGGCACACAAATTAGTCCTGTCCCTGTATAAATGACTCCTGTCACAGAATCAGTTTCTTCCGTTCAAATCTCTCGACCACCATGGGCAAGACCAAAGAGCTATCAAAGGACGTCAGGGACAAGATTGTAGACCTGCACAAGGCTGGAATGGGCTACAAGACCATCAGCAAGAAGCTTGGTGAGAAAGAGACCACTGTTGGTGCGATCATTCGAAAATGGAAGAAATACAAGATCACAGTCAATCACCCTCACTCTGGAGCTTCATGCAAGATCTCACCTGGTGGGGTAAGAATGATTCTGAGAAAGGTGAGGTCAGTCCAGAATTACACGGGAGGAGCTTGTCAATGATCTCAAGGGAGCTGGGAGCACAGTCACCAAGAAAACCATTAGTAACACAGTTCGCCGTAATGGATTGAGATCCTGCAGTGCCCGCAAAGTCCCTCTGCTCAAGAAGGCTCATGTACAGGCCCGTCTGAAGTTTGCCAATGAACACCTGAATGATTCAGAGAAAGCTTGGGAGAATGTGATATGGTCAGATGAGACCAAAATTTAGCTCTTTGGCATCAACTCCACTCGCCGTGTTTGGAGGCAGAGAAATGCCCGGTGGGGATGGTGTTCTTGGGGTCATATCCAGCATTTCTCTGCTCCCAGCTCCCTTGAGATCATTGACAAGCTCCTCCCGTGTAATTCTGGACTGACTTCACCTTTCTCAGAATCATTCTTACCCCACCAGGTGAGATCTTGCATGGAGCTCCAGAGCGAGGGCGATTGACTGTGATCTTGTATTTCTTCCATTTTTGAATTATCGCACCAACAGTGGTCTCTTTCTCACCAAGCTTCTTGCTGATGGTCTTGTAGCCCATTCCAGCCTTGTGCAGGTCTACAATCTTGTCCCTGACGTCCTTTGATAGCTCTTTGGTCTTGCCCATGGTGGTCGAGAGATTTGAACGGTAGAAACTGATTCTGTGACAGGAGTCTTTTATACAGGGACAGGACTAATTTGTGTGCCTCATGGGCACATAACCGGTCTGTGGGGGTCAGAATTCTAGCTGGTTGGTAGGGGATCAAATACTTATTTCCCTTAACCCTTGTGCGATCTTAACATTCTGTTTACTCCCCTTGTCCTACGGGTCAAAAATGACCCGCCCTGCGTATTACACAATACAAGAAGACGATCACCAGTGAACAGTATTACACTGTCATAACAGTTTTCTTTTACACAGTAGAGGTTTATTATAGCTATTATATAAATGTGAAGTAATTACTTCTGAATTAATTATATTGAAAGGGAAAAAACAGTCAACAATCTGGAACTTTTTTGTCAACAGTTTATTCTCTTATATTTTTTTAGGAAGTGAATTATAAAAATACTTCTCTCATAACACTAACAAAACAACAAAATGTTGCTTGATTTTGTGAACAATTTTCAACATCAACTCTATTTAGCACATGTAGGACAGTATGTGCGAACGTGAGAATGGGCTTTGCAGATGTATTTTTCACATGTGCAGCACACAGCTTTTGTCTTGCAGTCCTTCTTCCAGGGGCAGAACTGGCACCTTTTTCTTTTGACTGACCCAGCTGCCAGTTTGTCCGTCACACGCCTTGCTGGTCTTGACTCACGGTTGTCAAATCTCAGCATTCTTGAGAAAGTGTGAAAGATTTTCAGTGGCATTGTGGCACGAAAAATGGCCCTTCCACTCTCTGCATCCCTGAGACTATATGTAGCCTTGCCACGGGACCTATATACACCTGCTAATATCAAAAGCGCTATGTAGCCACGCAGGTCAATCTCATCCATATTTTTCCAGTTTTCTCCATATTTCCGGAAACCCTCCAAATTTGTATTCTCCAGGATGATTTTTTCGATGGCTGGTGTGATGAACAGGAGAAAGGTGGATGAAACATCATGGACATGGGCAGCCGAATACCTTGTTGGCCCTGGAGTCATCCTTATGATGTTTGATGCTGCTGTTCTTCCCTGGTTGCTGTCTGAATTTGATGAGGACCATGCAATTTTGCCGTTCTTTGACAAAAAAGCTTGAGGGATTTCCTCTTCTTCTTCTTCATCTGAAGATGCATCATCCTCTGGGTTGCATTCCTCCCCATCTTCCTCTTCAGATACATCTTCATCCTCTTGTTCCTCCAGAGCTCCTGAAAATATCTCATCCAGGACTTGTTGGGCACTGAAACGTCTATTCATGGCTTCAGCAAAGAAACCAACTAGGGGTACTTTGATGCAGGGTCCCTTTATTTCTTCTATATTGAATTTGTTTTTATTATGTCTGAGATTGTTTTTTGTTTTGTTTGGGAGCTTTTGTAATGTGAGGGGTTAGCTGCAGATCATAAGTGCAGGTGCCGGTCAAATGCAAGTTCAATTCATACATCAATCCAGTTTCTTTGATGGGTGTGTGTGTGTGTGTGTGTGTGTGTGTATGTATGTGTGTAGGTGTATGTGTGTGTGTGTGTGTGTGTTAGAGAGAGTTTGTGTGTGGCCTTTGAACTTTTTTTCTGGTGTTTAAATGCTTTTATAATTCACGGGTCAAAAATGACCCATAAGACAATCTTTGTACCCTAGTGGTGTACAGCTCACATGGAAACATAAACAAAAGCAAAGTATCACTTTTTCTAATGTCCCTTTAGGAAAAGTCATAAAATTTCAAGTTGGAAAAAGATAGTTTAAGGTATTTTTTCTACAGATAAACATGGTAGTGGGTCACTTTTGACCCGCAAGACAACACAAGGGTTAATTAAATACAAATTAATTCATGACTTTTTTTAAATGTTTTTTTTCTGGGTTTTTTGTTGATATTCTGTCTCTCTCTGTTAAAATAAACCTTCCATAAAAATTATAGACTGTTCAAGTCTTTGTAAGGGGGTAAATTTACAAAATCAGCAGGGGATCAAATACTTATTTTCCTCACTGTATATATATACAGTTTTTTATCCGACGCGACCTACAATTACAACTGAACACCGTTTGAGCAATTAAGTGTTAAGGGCCTTGCTCCAGGGCCCAACATTAGCTACTTGTCAGTGGTGGGACTTTAACCAGAAACCTTCTATTTGCTGGTCCAGTACCTTAATTCTCTGAGCTACAACTGCCATATTTTTATAATG
>NC_085988.1:83140111-83197611 GCF_030014385.1 Trichomycterus rosablanca | reverse complement strand
TAGGTTTATTATTTGCGCTGGCAGAGGTGTGTGTGTGTGTGGGTTACAAAAGTGTGGACTCTTTAGGTGTGTGTGTGTGTGTGTGTGGGCGGGGCTGCCCTCTGTAATTCTGGCTCAGTGAAATGTCAGGCGTGCGGCGGGGGTCCTTTGAGACGGTCGGGAGGAGAGAGTGTGTCGGGGTCATGCCGCTCCTGCTGGGGTCACCGTGCTTTGTTAATGCAGCCTAGCTAAAAAGACCCGCGCAGGAGATCGAGCACCGGCGCCTCCACCCAAATCAATACAGCCGCAGGGGGTCATCCGCTCATACACTCCTGCTCCAGTCCCTCAGGGACACACACACACACACACACACACACACACACACTGCTGTTTGCCTTTCAGCCAGTCTCTCATTGATCACGAACACAAACACACTGAAAACCAGCGGCATTAATATAGATCTCCCAGAATTCCTTCCTTTTATCTGGACTGGCTTTACACTACATTTTGGAACATGACTGCAGGGATTTCCATCCTCTCAGCAGCGGATGAAGTCAACAAAGCTCATGGTTGGCATTCTAATTACATTTATTTTCTTTCCCGGCATTTACCAAGCATTTTATTCAAAGCAGCTTACAGTTGTGAACTTGTGTGAGCTATTGTGAAATAAGGGCCTCGCTCAGGGGCCCCTTCATCCTGGTCAGGGTGACAGTGGTAGAGCTTAGATCAGCAACCTTACATTGGCAGTTCAGTACTTTAACCCCTGAGTGACCACTACCCTGACACTGCAATTAATTTTAGATGTGATAAAATGTGTCCAAACACACATGTACTTGATCCTGGTCAGGGTGGCAGTGGGCCCAGAGTCTGGATGGCGCACTGTCATTGCAAAGTGAATATATGTAATAATCACTCACACCTATAGGCAATTTAGTGCAGCCAATCCACCATCTGCATGTTTTTAAAGGTTGATGAAGCGTATCAGCATATGCAGATAACACGCATTGGACTTGAAGAGAACATGCTAAATTTTCTAGACAGTGACCGAAAGCGAGGATTAAACCCTGGACACTAAGTTCCATGTTAAGTTTTAGAACCCACTTTACCCACAGTACCATCACGTCTCTAAAGTTTGGAACATGACTACAGGGATGTTTGTACCAAACCCAGACTCATCTGTCAGACTCCTTCAAGATGAGCATGATTCTTCTGATGCTCTTCACCTGGCCCAGCTTTTGCAACCGTAACTGCCACTACTCTTTTGGAAAGGCTTTTCTTGGGAGTTTGGAGAGTGTCTTTGGTAATGTGTGTCTATTGAGTCACAGGATCATTTGCAAAATCAGATAATTCAAAATCAGACGATTTTAGACAAGAACACCCTGCTTACAGTCAGCATTCCAATTCACCCCAAAGGTGGTGAACAGGGTTGAGGTCAGGGCTCTGTTCCAGTTCCAAAACCCTGGACTTATCAAACTATAGTGTATTCAAACTTCAATGTATTCATGAACACACTGGAACAGGATTGAGCCTTCAGTGAATTGTTGCACAAATCACAAATTCTGGTCAGGGTCACAGTGGTTCTAATTTATTGGTCAAAAAAACTGGGACCATTTGTCCATATAATGTACATCTTATATAATGTACAATTCATATAATGTAAATATAATATAATGCACATCTTAAGATCAATATAATGTATATATTACAATCTATATAATGTACAACTCATATAATGTAAATCTCATATAATGCACATCTTAAGATCTATATAATGTATATATTATGATCTACATAATGCACATCTTAAGATCTATATAATGTACATATTACGATCTACATAATGCACATCTCAAGATCTATATAATGTACATATTATGATCTACATAATGCACATCTTAAGATCTACGTATATAATGTACATATTACGATCTACATAATGCACATCTCAAGATCTATATAATGTACATATTATGATCTACATAATGCACATCTTAAGATCTACGTATATAATGTACATATTACGATCTACATAATGCACATCTTAAGATCTATATAATGTACATATTATGATCTACATAATGCACATCTTAAGATCTATATAATGTACATATTACGATCTACATAATGCACATCTCAAGATCTATATAATGTACATATTATGATCTACATAATGCACATCTTAAGATCTACGTATATAATGTACATATTACGATCTACATAATGCACATCTCAAGATCTATATAATGTACATATTACGATCTACATAATGCACATCTCAAGATCTATATAATGTACACATTACGATCTACATAATGCACATCTCAAGATCTATATAATGTACATATTATGATCTACATAATGCACATCTTAAGATCTATATAATGTACATATTACGATCTACATAATGCACATCTCAAGATCTATATAATGTACACATTACGATCTACATAATGCACATCTCAAGATCTATATAATGTACATATTATGATCTACATAATGCACATCTTAAGATCTATATAATGTACATATTACGATCTACATAATGCACATCTCAAGATCTATATAATGTATATATTACGATCTACATAATGCACATCTCAAGATCTATATAATGTACATATTATGATCTACATAATGCACATCTTAAGATCTATATAATGTACATATTACGATCTACATAATGCACATCTCAAGATCTATATAATGTACATATTATGATCTACATAATGCACATCTTAAGATCTACGTATATAATGTACATATTACGATCTACATAATGTACATATTATGATCTACATAAGGCACATCTCAAGATCTATATAATGTACATATTATGATCTACATAATGCACATCTCAAGATCTATATAATGTACATATTACGATCTACATAATGCACATTTCAAGATCTATATAATGTACATATTACGATCTACATAATGCACATTTCAAGATCTATATAATGTACATATTATGATCTACATAATGCACATCTCAAGATCTATATAATGTACACATTACGATCTACATAATGCACATCTCAAGATCTATATAATGTACATATTATGATCTACATAATGTACATATTATGATCTACATAATGCACATCTTAAGATCTACGTATATAATGTACATATTACGATCTATATAATGTACATATTATGATCTACATAAGGCACATCTCAAGATCTATATAATGTACATATTATGATCTACATAATGCACATCTCAAGATCTATATAATGTACATATTATGATCTACATAATGCACATCTTAAGATCTACGTATATAATGTACATATTACGATCTACATAATGTACATATTATGATCTACATAATGCACATCTCAAGATCTATATAATGTACATATTATGATCTACATAATGCACATCTCAAGATCTATATAATGTACATATTATGATCTACATAATGCACATCTCAAGATCTATATAATGTACATATTATGATCTACATAATGCACATCTCAAGATCTATATAATGTACATATTACGATCTACATAATGCACATCTCAAGATCTATATAATGTACATATTACGATCTACATAATGCACATCTCAAGATCTATATAATGTACATATTACGATCTACATAATGCAGATCTCAAGATCTATATAATGTACATATTATGATCTATGTAATGTACATCTCAAGATGCTATATAATGTACATATTACGATCTACATAATGTACATCTCATGATCTATGTAATGTACATCTCAAGATGCTATATAATGTACATATTACGATCTATATAATGTACATATTACGATCTACATAATGCACATCTCAAGATCTATATAATGTACATATTATGATCTATGTAATGTACATCTCAAGATGCTATATAAGTGTATTTAAATGTAAGTAAGCACTGTTTCTGTGTGTGTGTGTGTGTGTGTGTGTGTGTGTGTGTGTCACTTATAAACGCTTTTATTATAGAGAAAGTGAGTCTGTGCTGGAGTTTTATGCTAGAAATCAGATTTTAGTGTCATTTAAAGTGTAATAAAAGTTTTAAACGAGCTAAACATCAAAGGTTAAATGTAATGCACTGTGTGTGTGTGTCTCAATATAAATGACTTATGATGTCTGCGAGGTTCTTTATGCCTTTATAACCGGGTTTAAAAATTAAATGTATGTACACACAACATGCCCTGGGTGTTTGAGCTTTATTGCTTCTCTCATCCTGCATAAAAACCTGTGAATGTTATTAAATTTTAGTGGATTAAGCGATTTATTCCTGTAGATTTGAAGCCCTGGATTCTCACTCTACCCGGTGATATTTAGAACACGAGGTGGGTTTGTTAGACGTTATATAAAGCACCATCAGTCAGGTCATACAGTACATGCAGAGCTCATAAAGATTCACTAACGACGCACAAATCATTACGTTATTTACATGATCTGATATAAAAATAATGATGCACGTTTTTATGAGCACATTATTTAACACCAGAAGAATAAAAAGCTATTTACACAACATGCAGGATCCATTATTTAGTGAGGTTACACAGTTCAGACATGAAGAATAAACACCGTGTTCAACACCAGCGCTTCAGAGTCAAAGTTCAGAACATTATAGCTGCTGGAATGCATCAGAACCAGGATTTCATTATCATCCCGCTTCAGAAGGAACTGTAATATCTGCTGAAATCTGAGCTAATCAATTATTATCTGTAAAAAATAAAGTACAATTGTATAATTCCTCTTTTACTTTCAACTCTTCAAGCATAATCAAATTTTTTACCGATTTTGTTCTCATAATGTGTCCAAAATGAGTCCATAAAATGTACATGTCAAGATTCTTATAATGTACATGTCAAGAACAATATAATATATAACATTAAAACCACCTCCTTGTTTCTACACTCACTGTCCATTTTATCAGCTCCACTTACCATATAGAAGAACTTTGTAGATCTACAATTACTGACTGTAGTCCATCTGTTTCTCTGCATGCTTTGTTACCCCCTTTCATGCTGTTATTCAATGGTCAGGACCCCCACAGGACCACCACAGAGCAGGTATTATTTAGGTGGTGGATCATTCTCAGCACTGCAGTAACACTGACATGGTGGTGGTGTGTTAGTGTGTGTTGTGCTGGTATGAGTGGATTAGACACAGCAGCACTGCTGAAGTTTGTAAACACCTCACTGTCACTGTTGGACTGAGAATCGTCCACCAACCAAAAATATCCAGCCAGCAGCGCCCCGTGACCACTGATGAAGGTCTAAAAGATGACCGACTCAAACAGCAGCAATAGATGAGCGATTGTCTCTGACTTTACATCTACAAGGTGGACCAACTAGGTAGGAGTGTCTAATAGAGTGGACAGTGAGTGGACACAGTATTTAAAAACTCCAGCAGTGCTGCTGTGTCTTATCCACTCATACCAGCACAACACACACTAACACACCACCACCATGTCAGTGTCACTGCAGTGCTGAGAATCATCCACCACCTAAATAATACCTGCTCTGTGGTGGTCCTGTGGGGGTCCTGACCATTGAAGAACAGGGTGAAAGCAGGTTAAAAAGGTATGTAGAGAAACAGATGGACTACAGTCAGTAATTGTAGAACTACAAAGTGCTTCTATATGGTAAGTGGAGCTGATAAGATGGACAGTGAGTGTAGAAACAAAGAGGTGGTTTTAATGTTATGGCTGATCGGTGTATATATATCTATATATATATATATATATATATATACTGTATATATACAGTGTATCACAAAAGTGAGTACACCCCTCACATTTCTGCAGATATTTAAGTATATCTTTTCATGGGACAACACTGACAAAATGACACTTTGACACAATGAAAAGTAGTCTGTGTGCAGCTTATATAACAGTGTAAATTTATTCTTCCCTCAAAATAACTCAATATACAGCCATTAATGTCTAAACCACTGGCAACAAAAGTGAGTACACCCCTTAGTGAAAGTTCCTGAAGTGTCAATATTTTGTGTGGCCACCATTATTTCCCAGAACTGCCTTAACTCTCCTGGGCATGGAGTTTACCAGAGCTTCACAGGTTGCCACTGGAATGCTTTTCCACTCCTCCATGACGACATCACGGAGCTGGCGGATATTCGAGACTTTGCGCTCCTCCACCTTCCGCTTGAGGATGCCCCAAAGATGTTCTATTGGGTTTAGGTCTGGAGACATGCTTGGCCAGTCCATCACCTTTACCCTCAGCCTCTTCAATAAAGCAGTGGTCGTCTTAGAGGTGTGTTTGGGGTCATTATCATGCTGGAACACTGCCCTGCGACCCAGTTTCCGGATGGAGGGGATCATGCTCTGCTTCAGTATTTCACAGTACATATTGGAGTTCATGTGTCCCTCAATGAAATGTAACTCCCCAACACCTGCTGCACTCATGCAGCCCCAGAGCATGGCATTCCCACCACCATGCTTGACTGTAGGCATGACACACTTATCTTTGTACTCCTCACCTGATTGCCGCCACACATGCTTGAGACCATCTGAACCAAACAAATTAATCTTGGTCTCATCAGACCATAGGACATGGTTCCAGTAATCCATGTCCTTTGTTGACATGTCTTCAGCAAACTGTTTGCGGGCTTTCTTGTGTAGAGACTTCAGAAGAAGCTTCCTTCTGGGGTGACAGCCATGCAGACCAATTTGATGTAGTGTGCGGCGTATGGTCTGAGCACTGACGGGCTGACCCCCGACCTTTTCAATCTCTGCAGCAATGCTGACAGCACTCCTGCGCCTATCTTTCAAAGACAGCAGTTGGATGTGACGCCGAGCACGTGCACTCAGCTTCTTTGGATGACCAACGCGAGGTCTGTTCTGAGTGGACCCTGCTCTTTTAAAACGCTGGATGATCTTGGCCACTGTGCTGCAGCTCAGTTTCAGGGTGTTGGCAATCTTCTTGTAGCCTTGGCCATCTTCATGTAGCGCAACAATTCGTCTTTTAAGATCCTCTGAGAGTTCTTTGCCATGAGGTGCCATGTTGGAACTTTCAGTGACCAGTATGAGAGAGTGTGAGAGCTGTACTACTAAATTGAACACACCTGCTCCCTATGCACACCTGAGACCTAGTAACACTAACAAATCACATGACATTTTGGAGGGAAAATGACAAGCAGTGCTCAATTTGGACATTTAGGGGTGTAGTCTCTTAGGGGTGTACTCACTTTTGTTGCCGGTGGTTTAGACATTAATGGCTGTATATTGAGTTATTTTGAGGGAAGAATAAATTTACACTGTTATATAAGCTGCACACAGACTACTTTTCATTGTGTCAAAGTGTCATTTTGTCAGTGTTGTCCCATGAAAAGATATACTTAAATATCTGCAGAAATGTGAGGGGTGTACTCACTTTTGTGATACACTGTATATATACATATAGATCAGTGGCGGCTGCTGGTCTTTCAAAGAGGGGAAGCTCATTGTCGGCTTACATCATAACATTTATCAATTTATTTATACATAAATTCTGCCCTCTGTTTCTTTTACAAGAAAATGGCCTGAAATGGGTTACAGCAGTTTGTCTTTCGACTTCACCCGCAAAATCCGTGATGAGACTGAAGCTCCCAGTGATTAAGTGACTAATGAAGTGTATTGCTTTGGCAATACGAATGTCCCTATTTGTCATGCCAATAAAGCTTCTTTTGAGTTTGAGTTTGAGAAGTGACGGTGTAGCGCTCAAACTAGCTGTCAATCAAAACGGGATTCAGCCTTTCCACTGATCCTCCAATCATCTTGCAGAAGCTCAGCGTCCAGACCCGCCCACAGCCCCATTCACCCCCAGAGACAGACACTCAGCATCCGGGGGCGGGACAAAATCGAGCCATTTATCCAATGACCGGCGAGTTTCGGAGCATTAAAAAAAAAAACTCAACGCAGTCCCATAGAAGTGAAGAGACGCTCAGCTTCTGCGGGCAAATGCATTGACGCTACGGGAATGTATGAGTTAAGTTAAGAAAATCGAGTCGATTTGTGATAATTAGCTGATTCTGAACGAACTCGTCTTCGAGATATACGTGTTCTAACGCATTTGTAGTCAATGAAATGTTAACACAACTGTACATATTTGACCATTTAATTTTGGACATTTTAGGGGAAGCTGAGCTTCCCTTGCAGTCTTAGAGAAATCGCCACTGATATAGATCAATATAACAGATATATTAAGATCCTTATAATGTATATATCAACATAAATAAAATATATCAAGATCAATATGATGTATATATTTAGATCCATATAATGTACATATGAAAATTGATATATTGTATGTCAACATTAATATAATGTATATATCAAGATGCATATAATGTATATATCAAGATCCATATGATCCATATAATGCGCATATCAAAATTAATATAATGCATGTCAACATTAATATAATGTATATACATCAAGATCCATATCATTTATTTATTAAGATCCACATAATGCATATATTAAGATCCATATAATGTATATGTCAAGATTAATATAACGTACATGTCAAGATCCATATAATTTATATAGCAAGATCCATATAAAGTACATCTCAAGATGCTCAAGATGTTTCTGTGTACGTGTCACTTATAAACGCTTTCATTATAGAGGAAGTGAGTCCATGCTATATATATAGTCTCATTCTAAAAATCAGAAATAAAGCAGACAAAAGCTGTCCACCACTTCAATACTTCTTCATGTCCTGCTGAAAAATAAAGACTTAAACTTTTAGGAGAGCAATTCCAGCTAGCAAAAATCGTGTATCATGTCATTTTACTTGTTGTAATCACAACCAGTCGATCCATTTTGAGAGGTCCAGTTTCATTTGGTTGTGGATACCTTGGTTTGTCTTCCACTTTGTCCAAGGTTCTCTTCACCAGCACCAGAGTCTGAAGGCTTTTTATCTCCTTATTCTGATCTGTTTCTTTTTGCTCTAAATTTTTGTCATCCACATATCAAATATTTTTGATGGTCTTCCTCCAGTCATGTTTCTGTCCTAAGGCTGGATCAAAATAAAGGGGTTGCCTCAGGAAGGCCATAAAAACTGTGCCGAGTGTGGTGTGTGGACCAGATCTGCTCTGGCAACCACTAAATACTGGAGCTGCCAAAAATAAACCCTCATAATTATTTATATTTATGCATTTTCTACATACATCACATTTTATTTCTAGCTGTTAAAGTACTGTAAATTAAAATAGACTGTTGTTTTTGTTAACTAAGAAAGTGTAAATTAAATGTATTAAAAACTTAATTTACATTATGTTCCAGACATGTAGCAGCATTATTTAGAAGGAAAAATCATCAGGATATAATTTCTTGGTTACGTTGGAACCAAACTCCAGGATACAGAGGTGCAGCTTTTCTCCATAAATATGCATAACTGGAATGCAGCAGGTTCGAGACGCTGTAAATGAGAGGATGTTCTGTGATGTTGGTAGCAAGCTACTGGCAACCTAAATGCAACGTTCTTCCTAATTAATACTTATACAGGAGTGAGTTTGATATGTGATTATTAAAGTGTTTAGTTCAATGTAAATAAACCAATACAAGCAAGAGGCATGGTGGCTCGGTGGGTAGCACTGTCGCCTCACAGCAAGAAGGTCCTGGGTTCGATTCCCAGCTTTAGCAGTCAGGGTCCTTTCTGTGTGGAGTTTGCATGTTCTCCCTGTGTCTATGTGGGTTTCCTCCCACAGTCCAAAGACATTTAGTCAGGATAACTGGAGATACATAATTGTTCTAAAAGTGTGTGTGTGGACTGGCGACCTGTCCAGGGTGTTTCCTACCTTTCGCACAGTGAATTGTGCCCATATAATGTTCATACCAAGGCCAAGATATGTATATATATGTATACTGTATATCAGCCATAACATTAAAACCACCTCCTCGTTTCTACACTCACTGTCAATTTTATTAGCACCACTTACCATATAGAAGCACTTTGTAGTTCTACAATTACTGACTGTAGTCCATCTACAGTACTTCTCTGCATGCTTTGTTAGCTTGCTTTCACTCTGTTCTTCAATGGACCCCCACAGGACCCCCACAGAGCATCATATAATGTATATATGAAGGTACATATAATGTATATATCAAGATCCCTATAATGTATATATATATATATAAATAAGGGTACATACAATGTATATATCAGGATCTATATAATGTATATATATATAATACATATAATGTATATATCAAGATCCCTATAATGTATATATATATAAATAAGGGTACATACAATGTATATATCAGGATCTATATAATGTATATATATAATACATATAATGTATATATCAAGATCCATATAATGTATATATAAAGGTACATATACTGTATATATCAAGATCCCTATAATGTGTATATATAAGGGTACATACAATGTATATATCAGGATCTATATACTGTATATATAAAGGTACATATAATGTATATATCAAGATCCATATAATGTATATAATGTATATATAAAGTGTGTACCCACCGTTACCCTGACCTGGATAAAGCGGTGGTAAAATAGATGTATTAATTATATATTAAAAAGAGCAATTTCCTCCACAAGTGTGACTTTCTTTGTATTAAAAATCAGAAATGCTGATCTTCAATACAGCTGCTGTAATGAGCAGCCTGCAGTGTTGGTTTTAGTAGAAGTGACACAGTAGGTGTGTGTCTTATTTACGTCTTTTAAGAGTTTGTTTATATTGCTGACACGTTTACATACGGACGTTTGTGTGGACGGTGTTAGTCGAGGATCCCTGTTCATGAAATCCGGGGTATCTGGTCACCCATTCATTGTTAAACAATGTGAATCATAAGAAGACAAAACAAGTGATTACTGTGAATGTAGCTGTGTGTGTGTGTGTGTGTGTGTGTGTGTGTGTGTGTGTGTAGCGTGTGTGAGTGGCAGGAAGCATCTGTGTGGATTAGCACGTTTCCCAAAACCAACTAATTATGGCAGGGTTTTTGTTCTCGGCTGTAATTAAATCAAATGATGATGGGTGCCTGTGTGTGTGTGTCTGTGTGTCTGTGTGTGTGTGTGTGTGTGTGTGTCTGTGTGTCTGTGTGTGTGTGTGTGTGTGTGTGTGTGTGTGTGTGTGTGAGAAAGAGAGAGAGAGCACAGCAGCACTTTCCAAAAATAATGACTAAAAACAACATCAGCAACAAACACCTGTGACGGAAATGCAACGTCCAATCACACGCATGTAAACACACACACACACACACACACAAACACACACAAACACACACACACACACACAAACACACACACACACACAAACACACACACACACAAACACACTATTTAATTAAAGTAGGGTTTATTAAAGGTAAATAGTATCAGTGTAGCTTGAGGAAATTAATGACAATCACTGTGACAGTCACACACACACACACACTGACTACTATATACACCAATCAGGCATAACATTATGACCATCTTCATAATATTGTGTGACACGTCGAGGCATGGACTCAACTAGAACCCTGAAGGTGTGCTGTGGTATCTGGCATCAAGATGTCAGCAGCAGATCCTTTAACTCCTGTAAGTTGTGACGTGGGGCCTCCATGGATCGGACTTGTTTGTCCAGCACGTTCCACAGATACTTGATTGGATTGAGATCTGGAAAATTTGGAGGCCACGTCAACACCTCAAACTGGTTGTTGTGCTCCTCAAACCGTTCCTGAAGCATTTTAGCTTTGTGGCAGGGAGCAACATCCTGCTGAAAGAGGCCACAGATATCAGGGAACCGTCTCCATGAAAGGGGGAACACGGTCTGCAACAATGCTTAGGTAGGAGCTACGTGTCAAAGTAACACCCACATGGATGGCAGGACCCGAGGTTTCCCAGCAGAACATCGCCCAGAGCATCACACTGCCTCCGCCGGCTCGCCTTCTTCCCATAGTGCATCCTGGTGCCGTGTGTTCCCCAGGTAAACGACGCACACGCACCCGGCCGTCCACGTGATGTAAACGAAAACGTCATTCATCAGACCAGGCCGCCTTCTTCCATTGCTCCGTGGTCTAGTTCCAATGCTCACATGCTCACTGTTGGCACTTGCGGTGGTGGACAGGGGTCAGCATGGGCACCCTGACTGGTCTGCAGCTATGCAGCCCCATACACAACAAACTGTGATGCTCTGTGTATTCTGACACCTTTCTATCAGAACCAGCAGGAACTTCTTTAGCCGTTTGAGCTACAGTAGCTCGTCTGTTGGATCGGACCACACGGACCAGCCTTCGCTCCCCACGTGCATCAGTGAGCCTTGGACACCCATGACCCTGTCGCCGGTTTACCACTGTTCCTTCCTTGGACCACTTTTGATAGATACTGACCACTGCAGACCGGGAACACCCCACAAGAGCTGCAGTTTTGGAGATGCTCTGACCCAGTCGTCTAGCCATCACAACTAGTTACACACAGACTCACATGTTCTACTGCAACACTGTTAATAATGATATGATACCGTACTATTACTTTTATTCTTACTAACCAGCCGCACCTTGGTACAGCTCATAGGGATCCGGGTTTGACACTCACCTCCATTCACTGTTTGTAAAGAGTTTTGCATGTTCTCTTCTTATTCACCAAAGTGACACTTTGGTGGTGGTTGGGCTTGTACAATACCATAAATACTGAGCTATCACTCTGGTCAGGGCCACAGAAGGTCTGATGCTTTCTGAAAACACTGGGCACTGAACAGGGCGCTGATCCATCACAGGGATCGCTTCGGACATTCTTAGATATAGCCAATCATGTCTGTGTAGACGTCTGGACAGCCAATAGCACCACTGACATTCAAACCTGGATCAGTAGTCAATGTCTCCTTAAATCAAACAACACTCATGTAAGACACTAAAAGTATTTGGACGCCCCATCTATTTACTGAGCTTCAGTCTTTTGGCCACACCCATTGCTAACAAGAGTATAAAAACATTCATTGATATGATTCAAACAGTTTGGGGAAAGTTCATGACAAAATACATGGTCTGATTGCTTGTGGTGTGAGGGAATGCCAGCAGGGAGGCACAACAAACACTTCTGGGATGAATTTAAGCGTCTATTTTGAGCCAGACGTTTATCTTTAACCTCACAGTCACCTCCCAAATCTGAAAACCTAGTGAGCTGCCTTGCTGCCTACTACCTACCTGAGCAGCTGCCTCAGTAGAGAGGATTCTAATAAGTCATGGAGCTCATAAGGCAGATTATTTAGAAGTTCTACTTGGCACTACCGCAGTTTTAGCTTATTACGCTAACACAGTTAGCCTCAGGCGGCACAACCCGCTAGCACGCCGGCTAATGTCTCCCTCCGTGTACCGAAAACAGTTAAACTGTCTCTGACGAGTCTGAATTTACAAATAAACGACACTTGTATAATTACACCTTTATACAGATTAAACATCGATGAGAATTTATTTACATTTTAAAGGAACTCTGTTGGTTGCCCTGCATTCGTCTGCCCCTTGGGAGAAAAGTTGTGCCGAACTGAATGCTGGGATTGCCTTCGGCACTGAGGAGGCGTCGGACGCTCCCTCGTTATTCAGTCAGATTATCACTCAGAATTAAGGCGCCTCAGTAGGAGCATTTTAAGGGAACTAAGAATTTAGACACGTCCTCTTCTCAGGAGTGTAGGATGATGTAAAATGTGTCTGTGTAGAGAGATCACTTGGTTTTTAGACAGGCTCGTTGTTAAACGTCCACATACTTTTGACCGTTTATTACCTCTGTGTAAATGCTGAAAGGATCTGCTGACAGATTCACTTGGCAGCTTTAAAGAAGGTGTAACGGAGCAGCTGAATTATTCCGGGATGAGTTTCAGTAGAAAGGTGAGAGACACCGAAACACTCGCGCTCTTCCCCTCCGCTGCAGAAACGGCAGGAAGCCGCCGAGCCGAGTCTGTGGGGAGGATCAGACGCCGCTCCTTTATATACCAAAAAAAAAAAACATCTATTACAGCAGGAGGGGAGAGTGAGACACCCGTCAGTGAGCTAAAACTGAATTATAAAGCTAAAAACAGGAATAAGCATAAGGAGAGTAAAAAAAAACGCTCTCCAGAATTTAAAAATAAATAAATAGATAGATAAATAAATAAATAATGAATATAAATAAATAAATAAATAAATAAATGATTTATAAATTAATAATTAATACATAAATGATAAGTAAATCAATACATAAATGATAAATAAGTAAATTAATTAATTAATTGATTAATTAAATAATTAATTAATACACGAATGAGAAATAATTAAATTAATACATAAATGATAAATAAATAAATACATTAATTGATTAATTAAATAATTAATTAATACATGAATGATAAATAATTAAATTAATACCTAAATAATAAATAAATAAATAAATTAATTAATAAATTAAATAATCAATTAATACATAAATAATAAAAAATCTATAATAAATAAATTAATTATTAATTAGTACATGAAAAAATAAATTAACAAATAAATACATAAATGATAAATACATAAATAAATAATAAATAAATAAACCTAAGTAACTTCCATCATTCAGTCTAAATGTAACTACTCACTACTCTAAACATTATATTATTAGCAAGTTAGCTTCCCCTTGTTCATCTTCTACTAGCTTAGTTTTTCATCAATAGCTTAGCCTTCACTTTCTGCATTAGCTTTCTGTTAAAAGAGTTGCTCGTTTAAACTAGGCTAGCCCTTTTTTCTGCTACTTTAGCTCTAGCTTGTACTTACTTGTTTTAGTATTTAATAGTTAACTACAATGGTTGAGGTCTGATCTACATTTTAGGTTGTCTGTCATTAGCTTTGAGTTTTTAGCTTAGCCATTACTCACTAATTTAGCTTCATGTTACTAGGGTAGCTTTAACTTCACAGTTTCATTACTAGGTTAGCTTACACTCAATCATTTAGCGTTTCATTACTAGGTTAGCTTTTAATCAGTAGTTTAACTTTTCACCGCTTTTTTTATTTATTAATTTTTTGTATTACTAGGTTAGCTTTTACTTGCTGTTTTAGTGTTTAATTACTGGTTAAATTTTCACTCACTAGTTTAGCTTTTCAATATTAACCCTTTGATGCACAACCTGGGTCAAAAGTGACCCAACTGAGTTTTTATTTTCTATATGTTTGCAATAAATTAATTTCGTCATTCAAGCTTCCATGAATTTTTCAATTAACTTGTTTTTGATCATCACAAATCCTTATTTCAGTTTTATATTTTTTGCTTTTTTAATAAAAATCATTTTTGTATCACTACCCTCCTAATGCACAACATGGGTCAAAAATGACCCTTATGTATGTACTATGGAATTTGACAGGAACTGCTGACATTTGTAAGTGTTTGTAGTCAAAAACATATTTACTGATCTTTTGAAAGACAACCAAAGATTCGGCTCTTGAATCTTGAATATGTCCAAAACTATTTGCTTGCTAGCTGTTTACATATTCTAGTATAGATAGCTTTTATTAGCTAAGACAGCAAATACATGAATAACTGACAAATGTGCATATGAAAATATTCTTGAATGGATGAATATGGGTCATTTTTGACCCATGTTGTGCATTAGAAGGGGTTTGCTTAGCTTGTGCATCAAAGGGTTAAGTTAGCCTTTAGTCACTTATTTAGTTTTTCATTGCTAGGTAAGGTTTGCTTTTCATCACCTAGTTAGTTTTCACTTACTCATTTAGCTTTTTATTACTAGGTTAGCTTTCCCGCACTGGTTTAGCTTTTCATTAGTAGTTACTTAATAGATAGTTTTGCTTACACCTGCTAGGTTAGTTTTGTCTAGCTACACTGAAAACAGTGGGCAGTATTTAGCTTATTAGAATAGCTTTATACACTTTAAACATGGTTGTGTCTAGTAAACCAGGCCAGGGTCCCAGAGTGTGTTACTGCACTGCACCCAGTAATTCCAGTGAACCCATGTACTATTTGGGTTAGTGTACATTAACCTCACTAGAATAGGTTAACTTTTACCAAGTAGGTTAGCTTTTTACTCAATAGCATGTTCCATACAGTAAACAGCAGTGTTAATTACTATCTGTAGTATATTGTATGTGTTATATATTATATAATATGTTCTATAGCTAATTATACATCTTTTGACTGGAAACTAGCTTGAACTGCTTCTTTTCCAAATAATTACTTCATTTATTTAATAATAAATCATTCGTTTATTTTCAGCCTTGGTGTATGACAGTAACACACCCTGAAAAGGGGAACAAAGCTATTACTGGGAACAAACACTAACCCATGAGCCATCCCACCTTCTGCATTAAATCTTGCAAGCTTTCCTGAAAGAGTAGAGCCTGTTATAGCTACAAAGATGGGTGGTACATATTACTGGTCGTGGTTTTGGATAGGGACGTCCAACAAGCTGTTTGAGGTCTTTATTGATGATGGATTTTGAAGGATCAGATCAGTTCATATATTGTGAAATCAGACTTGACGATGGATCAGACGCGGTCGGGTGTCAGTAATCTGCAGAGGTTATAAACGCCAACGCGGCTACCGCAAATCTACCAATTTATTCTGACTAACCTTACCTCCCCCATTCCTCTACATTCACCCGTCTCCTTCTCTCTGTGGGCGACATCGGTGCTGCAGTCACTCCCGCTTTAATTTGCACCCGTCACCGATCCTGATCCTGAGCGCCGGAACACAGCTCGCCCGAGACCGCCGGGATTTACCAAACCCTGCAGAAGGGGGAAAAGAGAACGAGAACGGAGGACAAAATTACCGAGGAGCCTGGGAACGTCTCCGTAGTCATCATGATGTTCTCGATGGGACTCGCGGCACGACTACAATTCTTCCAGAGAGATCAGCGGCTACATAACCGTGGAGGAAATGGCGAGGGCGAGGACTAAAGGCCAGAGAGAATAGACCAGGGACGAAGACAATGTTGGATAAAGAGAGTCGACTCCCCACAAAGGGTCCGAGGGGATAATTATGGTCCGAGGAGCTTCAGATTGTAGATGCTTTTGTTCCTAAGGCAAAAAGGATGAAGGCTTTATAAAGAGGATGAGGACTCTTTGTATAAGGGTTAAAAATAAATCATGTTCTAGATAATAATCCTGCAATCAATATTAAATAATAATAATAATAATAATAATAATAATGTTAACACCAACAAACACAACAACAACAACAACAACAACAATAATAATAATAATAATAATAATATTAATAATAACAACAACAACAACAATAATAATAATAATAATAATAATAATAATAATAATAATAATACAATTATTTCCAATTGCACTTGGTTTCATAATACAAGATGATGCAATTGTTTGGGGAAATGTTTTGCACAACAAGTAACAACTCACACTGACGGTGACGAAGGTTCTCAGGGACAAAATAATGGAGCTATTTTTGAATAGAAAAAGCCACAAAGCTACAGAATATTCATACACATCTCAGTCAGTACAATTACTCCCATAGTACAAAACTAGTCCCATAATAAACCACTAACAAAAAGAACAAACTGTACCTGCACAGGTGAGCAACACAAGATATAACAACATGCTTATAAATTAATAATAATACTAATACAAAACAAGAGAGAAGATCTGTCTGTCTGTGTATATATGTCTGTCTGTGTCTATATATTTGTCTATCTATCTATCTATCTATCTATCTATCTATCTATCTATCTATCTATCTATCTATCTATCTATCTATCTATCTATCTATCATCTATATCTGTCTGTCTATAATATTACCTATCTGTCTGTCTGTCTATATATCTGTCTGTCTATCTATCTATCTATCTATCTATCTATCTATCTATCTATCTATCTATCTATCTATCTATCTATCTATCTATCTATCTATCTATCTATCTATCTATCTATCTATCTATCTATCTATCTATCTGTCATCTATATCTATATGTCTGTCTGTCTGTCTATAATATTATTTATCTTTCTGTCCATCCGTCTGTTTATCTATATGTCTATCTATATATCTGTCTCTTTATATGTCTGTCTGTCTGCATCTATCTATCTGTCTGTCTGTCTGTCTGTCTATCTATCTATTGGTTATCTATCTGTCTGTATCTATCTATGTATCTATCTATCTGTCTGTCTGTCTGTCTATCTATCTATCTATCTATCTATCTATCTATCTATCTATCTATCTATCTATCTATCTATCTATCTATCTATCTATCTATCTATCTATATCTATGTCTGTCTATAATATTACCTATCTGTCTGTCTGTCTATATATCTATCTATCTATCTATCTATCTATCTATCTATCTATCTATCTATCTATCTATCTATCTATCTATCTATCTATCTATCTATCTATCTATCTATCTATCTGTCATCTATATCTATATGTCTGTCTGTCTGTCTATAATATTATTTATCTTTCTGTCCATCCGTCTGTTTATCTATATGTCTATCTATATATCTGTCTCTTTATATGTCTGTCTGTCTGCATCTATCTATCTGTCTGTCTGTCTGTCTATCTATCTATTGGTTATCTATCTGTCTGTATCTATCTATGTTTCTATCTATCTGTCTGTCTCTCTATCTGTCTATCTATCCATATATCTGTCTGTCTGTCTATCTATACTTATCTATCATTTGTCTCTTTATCCAGACTGAGATTTGTCCAGATTTCCTAAGTCGTTTCATATTATTAACAATGGTAGATGATTATTTACAGTCTTGCTTTGGGAAATGTTCTTTTTGGACCCTTTTACAGAAACTGTTTGTGTCTTCGGTACATCACTGACCAAGGTCCTTCTGCCTTTCAAAATTATGGACGTCACTGTGATCCTGAGAGCCCTCAAATCCCTGGATATTGTTTTATATCCTTGTCCTGATCTCTGCCTTCTCGTAAACGCCTACACTTAGAAAAGTACACCAAGTACAAGTCCAGGAAAAAGGACTCACTGTTATAATGTACTCCCTTAATAAACAATGAACATGAGAGAAAGAGAGAGAAAGAGAGAGAGAGAGAGAGAGAGAGAGAGAGAGAGAGAGAGAGAGAGAGAGAGAGAGAGAGAAAGGGAGAGAGAGAGAGAGAGAGAGAGAGAGACAGAGAGAGAGCTGTGTTAAAAGTGTAAAATAAATTGATAGAAAGAACAGCAGAACAACCGAGTGAATAAACGGAGTAGACGACCCCCTACTGAGCAATCCCACCCATCACAAAAAAAAGAGAAAAACTCCTCTTGTTCTCTCCTTTATTTTGATTTTCAGCCCCCGACTCACTTTGTGGGTGGCACACTGGCACAGCTGGTGTAAGTGGGTGTCTGACAGCCTGAGTTTAATTCTGTAAGAGTTTATAATGTTCTTCCTGTGTTTACATGGTACAGGAAATACATAGGGTGAATAGGGTACTCCTGATTTCTACCCACCTACCAAAAACATGCATACGGTGTGAGTGAGTGAGTAAACGAGTAAGTAAGAGAGTTGGTTGTTTAATAAGTAAGTGACTGGGTGAGTGAGTGTGTGAGCTGGTGAGTAAAACTTGAGAGTGAATAGGTGAATGGCTGAGTGAGTTAGAGGGTGGGTTTGTGGGTATTTAAGTAGATGGTTCAGTAAATGAGAGGGTGAATGCTGAGTAAGTTAGTAGGTGAGTGAGTGTGTGAGCAGGTGAGTAAAGAAATGAGATTCAGTGGGTAAATGGCTGAGTAAGTTAGATGGTGAGTGAGTGAGATGGTGGGTGGGTGGATGAGTGAGAGTAAATGGGTGAATGGCTGAGTGAGTTAGTGAGTATTTAAGTAGATGGAGTGAGTCAGTGAGTGAGTGAGTGAGTGAGTCAGTGAGTTAGTAAGTCAGTGCCTGGGTGAGTGAGTGTGTGAGCAGGTGAGTAAGAAAGTGCATGAAGGGGTATATGAGTAAGTGAATGAGTAAGTGATTGAGTGAGTTGGAGTGAATAAGAGAATGGTTGAGTGAGTTAGAGGGTGTGTGAAATTAGTGATTGTAAATTAGTGAGTGGGTAAATGGATGAGTAAGTGAATGTGTGAGTTGGTAAGTGACTGGGTGAGTGTGTGAGCTGGTGAGTAAGAAGTGAGAGTGAATGGGTGAATAACTGAGTGAGTGAGTAAGACTGGATGGGTGAACTTCTAAGTGAGTTAGTGAGTATTTAAGTAGATGGTTTTGTGCATGGGAGGGTGAATGGGAGAATGGTTAAGCGCAGTTGTAGTCTAGCAGTTAAGGTACTGGACTAGTAATCAAAAGGTCACTGGTTAAAGCCCCATGACTACCAGGTTGCCACTGTTGGGCCCTTAACCCTCAATAGCTTAGACAATATATACTGTCACAGTAATGTAAGTCGCTTTGGATAAAAGCGTCTGCTAGATGCCAAAAATGTAAATGTAAAAATGATGAGTGAGTTAGAGGGTGTGTGAATGGGTCAGTAAGCGAGTAAGTGGATGAGTTTGTGGGTGAGTGAGTGAGTGAGTTTATAGGCAAGTGAGTGAGGAAGTAAGTGAGAGAGTGAATCGGTTAATGGCTTAGTGAGTTAGTGGGAGGGAAAATGAGTGAGTTAGTGCCTGTGAAGCATGTATTTCTGCCTTGTTTCCAGTGTTTCGGGATACTATGGACAAACTGCGACTGTGACCAAGATGAAGCGATTAGTAAAAATGACTTAAATGAATTAATGAATTTTTCTGCTTCTCTCATTTTCTGTCTCGTCTTTATTTCTGTCATAATTTCTTATTTTATTTTATACAAATTTCTCTTTTTTATTTATTATTATTTGTGTTTTATTATTCACACTTGTTTCTTTTTCTTCGCTGTTTTTATATCATTTTATTTTTTTATCACTATTTTCTTTTTTTTCTATTGTTTTATCTTCTTTTATTTTCCTTTTCCCAGGTTCCTGGGAAACTATTTTCTTTTTTTTCTATTGTTTTATCTTCTTTTATTTTCCTTTTCCCCTTCTCAATTCTTTATTTCGCTATTCTATCTCTCTTTTATTTTTTATTTAGTTATTTATTTTCTCACATTTTTCTCCTTACTTTCTTTTCTCTCTTTTTTCATACGTCTTCCCTATTTCCTTTATTTTCCTTCTCTTTTCTTCCTTATTTTCTTCAGGTTTTTTCTCTCTTTGTTTTGTTTTTATGTCTACTCTCTCTCTCTCTCTCTCTCTCTCTCTCTCTCTCTCTCTCTCTCTCTCTCTCTCTCTCTCTCTCTCTCTCTCTTCATCTCAATGGCAGGTGTAGGTAGAAGTGAACGCGGCGCGTCCCGATTTTCTCTGACACCCCCAATTTCGTTGGGCTCGACCGATCTCGGCGTTCGCACGTTCTCTCCTCCTCGCCCTGAACATGCTAATTACGAGCTCTCTGCGACGTGCGCGTAGTTTAAAGGCTAATTAGCATAAAATCGTACATGCTGTATTTTTACCTTCCTAATCAACACCCTCGCACTGCTACATTTTTAGACGGGGCTGAGAAACAGAGGAGACGGAGGGAATGACGCGCCGCGGCCTGACGCAACCACATGCCAGCGAGCGGCGGCGAGAGGAAGACATGTGAGCACGGCGGGATGGGTTCTGGTTTCTGCATGGACGTGTGTGGGTGTTTCTCTACACAAACATGAGAGAGGAGAAACAACAATGTACAAAACATGACGTCTCTTTCTTTATTTAAACGCTCCCACAGTCGGTCCCAATTAAAATGATCCTGCATGCCGTTAAACATTCACACTCTTCTCCTGCATCACTGAGGAGAGATCTAAGCTCACTTTGAATCACAGACATGCCCGTTTAGGTTTCCTGCCATTAAATTCATGTCTCACCAGCATCAGGCGGCTCCAGATATTTGGAATGGCCTATCAAAAACATGCGTAAGGTGGATTTGCTACTTTAACTTTAGCCCATTGTGTGAGTGAGTGGGTGAATGAGTAACGGAGTAAGTGGCCAAATGAGTGAGTGAGTGTGAGTGAGTGAGTGAGTGAGTGAATGTGTATAAGTGAGTGAGAGTGAGTGAGTGAGTGAATGTGTATGAGTGAGTTAGTTAGTGGGTTGTGTAATAAGTGAGTGAATGAGTGGGTGAGTGTATGAGTGAGTGGGTGAGTGAGTGGGTTATTTAATAAGTGAGTGAGTGGGTGAATAAGTGAGTGTGTATAAGTGAGTAGGTGAATGTGTAAGTGAGTGAGTGAGTGAGTTAGTGGGTTGTGTAATAAGTGAGTGAATGAGTGGGTGAGTGTATGAGTGAGTGGGTGAGTGAGTGGGTTATTTAATAAGTGAGTGAGTGGGTGAATAAGTGAGTGTGTATAAGTGAGTGGGTCAATGAGTAAGTGAGTGAGTGAGCTGGTGAGTAAGGGAGTAAGTGGGCGGATAAGTGAGTGAGTGAGTAAGTTGTTTAATAAGTGAGTGAGGATGTGAATGTGTGAGTGAGTGAGTGAGTGGGTTGTTTAATAAGTGAGTGAGTGGGTCAATGAGTGAATGAGTGGGTGAGTGGGTTGTTTAATAAGTGAGTGAGTGGGTCAGTGAGTGAGTGAGTGAGCTGGTTAGTAAGGGAATAAGTGGGAGAATGCTAGTTGCCCATTGTGTGAGTGAGTAAATGAGTTATTGAGTGAGTGATTGATTGAGTGAGTAAATGGGTAAGGAAGAAAATGAGTGAGTAAGTGAGTAAATGGGTGAGTGAGTGAGTGAGTGTGTAAGCTGGTGAGTAAGGAAGTAAGTGGGTGAATGAGTGGGTGAGTGAGTGTGTATGAGTGAGTAGGTGAATGTGTAAGTGAGTGTGTGAGCTGGTAAGTAAGGGAGTGAGTGAGTGAGTGGGTTGTTTAATAAGTGAGTGAGTGGGTGAATGAGTGAGTGAGTGAGTTTGTGTGCTGGTGAGTAAGGAAGTAAGTAGGCAAAATGCACACACACACACACACACACACACACACACACACACACACACACACACACACACACACACACACACACACACACACAGGGCTTTGCAGTCATTACATGCCCACCTGCACTGGAGATGGGCAGTGTGTCTCGGTTAGGAAATCATGCCTTTCTGCCTTGCCATTTGTAGCTGGGGAACCCACTTGTTTGTGTAACTGAAAGTCAAGCAATTAAGGGTTAAGGGCCTTGCTCAGGGATCCAACAGTGGCAACCCCGCAGTGGTGGGGCTTGAACCAGCAACTTTCCGATTACTAGTCCAGTACTTTAACCACAAGGCTACAGCTGCCCCTGTCATTCTGTCATGCGGATGTTTTTGTGATTGTTTATTTACATTTACATTTCAAGCATTTAGCAGACGCCTTTATCCAAAGTGACTTACATTACAGTATACAGTCTGAGCAACTGAGGGTTAAGGGCCTTGCTCAAGTGCCCAACAGCAGGAACCTGGCAGTGGTGGGGATTGAACCAGCAACATTCTGATCACTAGTCCTGTACCTTAACCACTAGGCTTGCTTGTTAGTTTCTGTTATTTTGACCAATGCTTTGATTCTCCCCATCGTTCCTTTTGATTTGTTGCTTTTCAGCCAATAAGCCCGACATCAGGGTTTGAATTAAGAGAACAGAGATCCAGCAAATCTGAGTGAGAGAAACCGGGATAAATAGAAGCACCTCCACCTGGAGCGAACAGTGTCGTTATACATTGCTTAAGCATCCTGCAAACTGGGTTCATTTTCAATTCATGCTGGTGTGGGTGGCGAACTGTAGGCAGATGTAGCCTAACGGTTAAGGTACTGGACTAGTAATCAGAAGGTTACCACTGTTGGGCCCTTGAGCAAGGCCCTTAACCCTCAATTGCTTCGACTGTATATTGGCACAGTACTGTAGGTCACTTCGGATAAAAGCGTCTGCTAAATGCTGAAGATGTAAATGAGGTGGTATATTAATGATATGAAAATAAAACTTTATAAACATGTAAAAATTTGTATTGCTTATTAATGTGTATTTGCATTATATTACTAACTAAATCACCTGATTCAGGAACTGACTAAGAGAACTTCAGACCCCGAGTGTGTTTCAGCAGCGTGTCGTTGGCCGAGGTCAGTGTAAGCATATGGCTTCTCCTCCACAGGCACTGCCGTCCCTCCCTGAGAATTTACCCCGGGCTTTAACCTCATTCGTTACCCAGAATCCACCCTCAACCCCTCACCCTCCGGAGCTCTACCCATCTGTGCCTCTTTCATCTCGGACACGGCGTGTACGACGACCCTGCGGCATCACCAGGTGCCACCCAATATGTTCGGCTTCTATACCCACCCAGAGAGGGCAAGTTACAACACAACAAGTATTCAACATGCACACAGGTCTAAAAATGTGAATTTATTATCAGCTACTGGTGTTTTAATAATAATAATAATAATAATAATAATAATAATAATAATAAAAATAACAACCACAACAATACTACTACTACTACTACTACTACTACTATACTGTACTACTACTAATACTACTACTACTACTAATAATAATAATAATAATAATAATACAATTGCATTAATAATAGGGCTGTCGAAGTTAACGCGATAATAACGCATTAACGCGACCTCAATTTAACGCGATTAAAAAAATTAGTGCCATTAACGCAAATTCTAGTTCATGTTGACACTTGACTGGTAGAACAAACGTTTTAATGTCGGACTTGCCACCGTTTTTCATTTGCGGTTTGTTAACATAATGTAACCGATCGGGGTAGTGATGCACTTGCATAATAAAGAAATAAATACACGCTATATTCACAAGTTGTCGGGAGCAGAACACTTTATTACACTTAATTAACTTCTTCTTCTGTACCGAATACCGGAAAGCTGAGTCGAGCACGTTAGTTCATGAACTATGGAAGCCCCAAAGGGTCAAAACACACTCACTTCGTGTAGAAACGTCCATCAAACCATCGTCACGATACAACCACAGACAAGTCTGTTACAATAACTACGCCTTATCCCACCTAAAGCACCGCTGATCTACAATGTTTGCTGATGGAGAAATTCTAACCTACAATCTGACATTTACTGCCTAGTATGTGAGTGAATAAACTCCCTTACAGTTTTCTCCTGTCCCAGCAGTTTTTAACATAAGTACATTTAGCATAAAATGTGTTCACCATTTTAATTGTAACATTTCACTTAAAAATCCTTGTTTTCTATAACATTTACACAGATTTTTTTTAATGCGATTAATCGCGATTAACTATATGAAATTCTGAGATTAATCGCGATTAAAAATTTTAATCGTTTGACAGCCCTAATTAATAATAATAATAATAATAATAATAATAATAATAATAATACGTTTACATTTTCAGCAGACACCTTTATCCAAAGTGATTTACATTACAGTTACAGTATACAGTCTGATCAATTGAGGGTTAAGGACCTTGCTCAAGGGCCCAACAGCAGCAACCTGGCAGTGATGGGGTTTGAACCAGCAACCTTTTGATTACTAGTCCAGTATCTTAACCACTAGGCTACAATTGCCCTTATCAGCATCCAGGAAAGGCTGAGAGTCTCTGATGAGTAAAGATGATCAGAGGATCCAGTTTGTCTACAAATGTGTGAGAAAATTATTTAAATGTTTAAAAACAATGAACCTTAGAGACAGATTGGAAGGGATTTGACATCAAGCCACCACTCAACAATAGCTGATATAACCACATGGGTGAGGGATTACTCTGGTAAACCTTTGTCAAGCTGTACCATATTCCATTCAGTAAAGGCCCATTTACAGGCGGTGCTGAAAAAAGCGGAACGTAATACAGTATTCCAAGATCAAGCATAAGGAAACAATAAAGAAGTAAAGCTAAAATGCAGGTTTTATTGATTTTAACTGTTTTTAATTGTATTTCAGTGTTTTTATATTATATTTGTGTTATTTTCAGTGTATAAGCGTCAAAAACAACCTTATTATTTTACATTAGACTAAAATATTTGCAGTTTTACGGGACCATGGACGCATTAACAGGTTTTCCAAACATCCTTATGGGAACAAATACCTTAAAACTCAACGCCTTTTAAACTCAACACCACTCCCAAAACCAACTGAGATCCAGTTTCAAGGTACCGCTGTACCTTCAAACTTAGAGTTCCACTTCTCCTACTTTCCCCACATTACTTGTCCCACGCTGTACGAAAAAAGCCTCAAGAACCATAAAGCTCCACACACTTAGATTAGAGCTCATTTGCATAATATGTGAAATCATTCACATTTCTGAGCGCAAACTAGTCTCTGGAATTCGACCCCACAGACACAAATTACCCTGAGAACTTCAGCTTTAATAATTATCAAAAAAAATTTGAATTTTTATACAGCGTCATTATCAGATGCCAATCAAAACTGACTCAGAAAGCATCTCACCAACTTCACAGACACAGAACACAGGCTGTGGCAAAAATATAGAGCACCTGCAGAGCTAGGGGGCGCTATAATGTGTAAGATAACGTTACGCAGACAGAGATTGTGCTTCTGTGTCAAATCATTCTTCAATAAATCAATCAATAAATAAACATATATAACATAACTGATTAACTGATAAACTTGATTTTGCACAAATCAGGAATAATTAAATATTTTTTTGGATTATTATTAATAATGCCTGCATCAAGATAGAAGCCGAACATATTGATAGAAGCCGAACATATAGGGTGAAATGAAGTTGAGCAGATAAAATATGAGATATCTGAGGTTCATCCTGTCTGACATCAAATAAAAGTCAAAGTAAATGTAAGGAACTCTGTGTGTTTATTTTATTTGCATTATTCATACGGTCTAAACTTTTTGTGATTGGGGGTTGTATGTATAGTATATTAGTATTAATTATATTTTGTAGAGTGTGTTTTTTCTTGGTTTATCTATCCAGAGTACAATATACTTCTGCAGCACTTTAGCTCAGTTTGGGACTCCATTCACCTATCTGCATGTCAGTGACATGAAGTTAAATATAAAAAAGCCACCCAGACCCATAATACCCGGCGTATTGGTTTCACTTCCTGTAGACGAGCCGAACAGCACTAGAGTTCATCTTCTGTCTCCTCAGAGGTCTCAGAAAAATTGGGTTCAGGCTCAGGTTCGACTGTTACACCTAGTTGAAGGACACATCAAAGCAGGTGTGTAAATTATGCTTACAGTCCATTTCTGCAGGGATCTGGGGATCCAGGGTTCAAGTCTTCGCAGTGCTATCGGCCGGTCGGATGTCTGCATGGACATGATTGGCTAATGGGGTTGGGGAGTGGCCGAAAAGTTCATAAAGTTCATTAAGTCTGAAACTATCATGTGTTTGGTGATATTGGCCTTTGGGTCTGATTGGTCCTTGGCTGGAATATCGTGGTCACCTGGGCTACAACCTGGGTCTAGCTGGACATTGAAGAATAGAGGCATAATGGACCGAACTGTTTAGAGGGCCAAATTATGGTCTGTTTTGTTGTGGTCATTCTCTGAGCTAGAATTTGACCACTCTACTCGGCAGAATTGATCGAATCCAACTAAAGGTAATGATTTTCTGGAACTGACCTCATTCTTCAGTTCATTTTCTTATTCTCAGTAGGATTGAGGGCAGGACAGGAGGTCAGGAGGCTATAAGAAAAGCTTGATCTTGAATGGATTTAGCAATTCCGACACCAATTCTGATGTGTAATTTGAGTTATTGACCCACTGGAACTTCCAGTTCTCAAGCATTCACAATTCAGTTCTTTATCTGGTGGTTTGAGGTTGTGATGAATAATTTGAAGATAATTTTGCTTCTCACTGCTGCAGGAAGAGGACACAGAGCCTGTAGTACCTGTGAAAGAGGACATGTTGTACATGGTATTTGATATGCACAATTACACACGTACTGGTTTATTTGCACAGCGCACAATTGCACACCATAATGTTAATAAACTGCACCTTTTAGGTGTTGAGGTGTTCTTTACATTTTTATATATTTTTTTATATCTTATATTTATATATTTCTTTTTTAACCCTCCTGTTGTGTTCCGGTCAAATCTGACCGATTTACAAGTTTCCCCTCTAAAATGTGCAGTCAGTTTCATCTGTTGTTTCCATGACTTTAGGACACAGAGTACAACCCAGAGGAGGAAGACTGATGAGGAAGAAGGCCCAGCTGAAGATGAGGTCTCCTTTCGGTCCAGAAATGGAATTTTTTTTCCTGGATGTCATCAGGATGACCCGAAGTCAACGCAATATGCCCTATCCCGAGTGGATGACCAAGTTCTGTTTTCAACTTTTCCTCATGGACTCCATTGTAACCATTGTCATGAACATGACAAACCTGGAGGGGAGAAGGGTTTTTAGAGATGCCTGGAAGGAGGTAGACCGTGTGAATATTGAAGCTTACATTGGTGTGTTGATTTTGTGTGGTGTCTACAGATCCTGTAACATATCTGCATTCTGCATATGGTTTGCGGACACTGGCCAGGCAATTTTTAGTGCTACAATGTCTTTGCAGACCTTCCATATCCTGTCACGTGTTATTTGCTTTGATGACCGCCACACAAGAGCAGTCAGCCGTCAACATGACAAGCTGCCAATCGGGAAAGTTTGGCAGAAGTGGGTGAAGTGCCTGCCACTCATTTATACACCAGGTCCTGACATCACTGTTGATGAGCATCTCGTCAGTTTTAGGGGATGTTTTTTCCCCTAAAAAACGAGTGGTAAATGAGGCTTGCAGGACATACACAGCAAATACACAGCAAAAACTGGAGTGTTGAAATTTCAGAGTTGATTTTCACTCTCAAAGTGTCATTTTAACACATTCGGATTTAAATTGTGTTCAGTGCTGGAGTTATTTGGCAGAGTTGATTGGATCGGTGTTAACCTAACTCAGATTAACTTAAACTCCGCCCATGCATTTAGATTTAATTAAACTCCGCCCATGCATTTTACTTCTTCGGTTGGAGACAAGGAGACGACGGCACTATTTTCCTCCTCTCAAGTTTAGGCGGTAAGTGTAATTAATGAAAGTATACACTGATGATGATATAGTCAGTCGAAAACATAAGTGTACTGAAGGATGTGTGTGTGAGAGTGAGAGAGAAAGTTTCTGTTGTAAGAATGCTGCACAGATTGACTGCAGCTGATTGCTGCCACTTAAGTTACATCAGCTGCTTTTGGTCCTCTGATTTTTTTGTTTGCGTGTTTAGTCATCTAGTCAGCTAGGTTAGCAAATTAAATGACTTGTTTTCTCCCTGCCTGCTGGGAAACTGTGTACTGTAGTTGTTTTGTGTACTGTAACTGTGTACTGTAGTTGTTTTGTGTTCTTTTTTCAAATTATCATTCTGGGCAAATGGTTAACATATTGGTGGCTCATATGATTGATAATCATGGGTATGTGTGTTCCATATTCTTTTTATTTGTGCCAAATAACTGCATGACAATTGCATAAATTTAAATTAGATATTTAATCTCTTTTTAGATTAAATGAGAATCTGAGAAGATGATGAGGGAGATTTTTCAGCACCACCAGAAACTTGTTAATGATCCAGGCAGAAGTGCTGATATCCTTTCCACCTTCCAAAGATTTCTGGATACAAAAGGATTGGTAAATTTGGAATGATGTTTATACTGGGTTGAAATTAAGCATTTAATGTAGTAGTACAACTAGTAGTTTAAAATTAATTCTTTATTAAAGGCTGATCAAGACTCTCCTGTTTTGATGACGACAGAATGCGTTCTTCAAGCCAAATATCATAAAAGAGGCCAAGAGGCTCACTTCAACACCAGAGTTGTGTCACATGTTGCAGTCAGCAGAAAATTCACCAGGAAGTGATCTTAGAGGCGACGTGTGTTTTGCGTGTTTTAATGCATTTGCTATAATTTTCACCTTTCATAACTTTGTAATTATAGACTAGTTTATACACTGGACAATCATTGTCTGTTTACTGTTCTTAATATACAGTGTATCACAAAAGTGAGTACACCCCTCACATTTCTGCAAATATTTCATTATATCTTTTCATGGGACAACACTATAGACATGAAACTTGGATATAACTTAGAGTAGTCAGTGTACAGCTTGTATAGCAGTGTAGATTTACTGTCTTCTGAAAATAACTCAACACACAGCCATTAATGTCTAAATAGCTGGCAACATAAGTGAGTACACCCCACAGTGAACATGTCCAAATTGTGCCCAAATGTGTCGTTGTCCCTCCCTGGTGTCATGTGTCAAGGTCCCAGGTGTAAATGGGGAGCAGGGCTGTTAAATTTGGTGTTTTGGGTACAATTCTCTCATACTGGCCACTGGATATTCAACATGGCACCTCATGGCAAAGAACTCTCTGAGGATGTGAGAAATAGAATTCTTGCTCTCCACAAAGATGGCCTGGGCTATAAGAAGATTGCTAACACCCTGAAACTGAGCTACAGCATGGTGGCCAAGGTCATACAGCGGTTTTCCAGGACAGGTTCCACTCGGAACAGGCTTCGCCAGGGTCGACCAAAGAAGTCGAGTTCACGTGTTCGGCGTCATATCCAGAGGTTGGACACATGAGTAGACACATGAGTGCTGCCAGCATTGCTGCAGAGGTTGAAGACGTGGGTGGTCAGCCTGTCAGTGCTCAGACCATACGCCGCACACTGCATCAACTCGGTCTGCATGGTCGTCATCCCAGAAGGAAGCTGACGCACAAGAAAGCCCGCAAACAGTTTGCTGAAGACAAGCAGTCCAAGAACATGGATTACTGGAATGCCCTGTGGTCTGACGAGACCAAGATAAACTTGTTTGGCTCAGATGGTGTCCAGCATGTGTGGCGGCGCCCTGGTGAGAAGTACCAAGACAACTGTATCTTGCCTACAGTCAAGCATGGTGGTGGTAGCATCATGGTCTTGGGCTGCATGAGTGTTGCTGGCACTGGGGAGCTGCAGTTCATTGAGGGAAACATGAATTCCAACATGTACTGTGACATTCTGAAACAGAGCATGATCCCCTCCCTTCGAAAACTGGGCCTCATGGCAGTTTTCCAACAGGATAACGACCCCAAACACAACCTCCAAGATGACAACTGCCTTGCTGAGGAAGCTGAAGGTAAAGGTGATGGACTAAACCCAATTGAGCACCTGTGGCGCATCCTCAAGTGGAAGGTGGAGGAGTTCAAGGTGTCTAACATCCACCAGCTCCGTGATGACATCATGGAGGAGTGGAAGAGGATTCCAGTAGCAACCTGTGCAGCTCTGGTGAATTCCATGCCCAGGAGGGTTAAGGCAGTGCTGGAAAATAATGGTGGTCACACAAAATATTGACACTTTGGGCACAATTTGGACATGTTCACTGTGGGGTGTACTCACTTATGTTGCCAGCTATTTAGACATTAATGGCTGTGTGTTGAGTTATTTTCAGAAGACAGTAAATCTACACTGCTATACAAGTTGTACACTGACTACTCTAAGTTATATCCAAGTTTCATTTCTATAGTGTTGTCCCATGAAAAGATATAATAAAATATTTGCAGAAATGTGAGGGGTGTACTCACTTTTGTGATACACTGTATGTCTCTTCATTGTTACTTATCTGGACACTACTGTATTATATGTAAATGACAAAGTTGTATCTAATCTAATAATTGCAGTCTTTTTTTGCATTAATTCATGCATTCATTATTTTAGAGTTTAAGATTTAGTTTGTTTATTCTCTGTTTTAAAGTTTATCTGATTTGGGGGGGACATATGACCAATAGATAGACATTTCAAAACTCAACACCTCTTTGTAAAAGTATTAAATTTGATGAATTGTCCATTATTTGATTGTGACTTTGTCTTCAGCCTTTGACCAACAAATGGCCTGTTGTTGCTTTTGCATCTTCACCCACCACCACCAGGAAAAATAAATTTTATTTTTGAATATTATTTGGTGTATTGGAATTAATTCTTCTTATTATTAGAAGAATAATTTAGGAAGTTAAATGAACACTACTGAAATATAACTCAGTATAGAGCAGTGTTATTTTTAGATAGGACCCAACAGTGGTTGCATAGCAGAGCCTGGATTTGAACAGCCAATCTTCTGGTTGATAGCCCAAAGCTCTACCCACTAGGCTACCACTGTCCAATTTCAGCCAAAGTTTGAACTCCCTTAGTTACTTTAACTCTGTTTTATGAGTTAAAACGGGAACTCTGACAAGGTGTTAAACATTTAACTATTTTAAAAGTGTTGATTTAACTCTTAAGAGTGTGGAGCTATATAAACCCTGAAAAAGTGTTAAAATCAACTCTGTGGAAGTTAATTCAACACTGGACTTTTTGCTGTGTACAAGTTCAAAACTTGTAATGCTCACAAGAGCTGAAGTTGAGAAAAAGATCTTATACAACATTATGTGATAATATTTGTATTATAGTGGATTTATAATGGAAAATGGAATAAAATGATCCCGGTCAAAAGGGACCTGGGAACACCATGTTAGCCATGTTAGCCTAAATGAACACAACAGAAGGGTTAATTTCCTTTGTGTTACCCTGATATGTTTGTGTGATGTTTGTGAATTGCTGCTGCAACACTGCAATTTCCCTTTGGGGGTCAATTGAGTAAATCAATCAATCAGTTAGACAATAAGTCAGTCAGTCAATAAATCAGTCAATCAATCTGTAAGTCAGTCAGATAATCAATCAATCAGTTAGTCACTCAATCAGTTAGTCAGTCATTTAGTCAGTCATTTAGTCAGTCAGTCAGGCAATCAGTCATTTAGTCAGTCAATCAGTAAGTAAGTCAATCAATCAATTAATCTATCAGTCTGCCAGTCAATCATTTAATTAGTCAATGTTTTAGTCAGCCAATCAATCAATAAATCAATCAATCAATTAGTCAATCAATCAATCAGTCTGCCAGTCAGTCAGTCAGTCCATAAAAAAATAATCAGTTATTTATTATTGCATTTACTCTCTGTGTGATGGATTCATTAAACTGGCAGCAAAACAGCCTCAGATTAAAATACTTGCAGCTCAACGCTTAAGTGTTTTTGAGTTTAAATGCTTCACCTTTTCACCTTCAAAATTCTTCTCATGATTGTGGCACAAATGTGAGCACAAAATACATCATCCCAACACCACAGAATTTGATCTCTAGGGTCTCAGCAGAGCTAGTGCCCTGGCCAGGTTCCTAAAAGACACAGTTTTACCATCAGCTTACTCCTAATTACCCAAAATGATAAAGTTAAAACATGTTTTTAAATGTTTTCACATATAAACAAGGCACAAAGACTGAAATTTCAATCACAGACATATTTAGAGATAAAATTTCTAGAAGCCGACTATGGGACCAATTACAGCTGTTTTCATTGGTCTATCTCTACAAGCTTTGTGGACCTAGATTTAGGCAGTTTGTCCTGTTTTTCATGGCAGATCTTTTCAAGCTTGGGTGGAAGTTTCTTGGTACAGATGTTCAGGTTCAAGTCTAGACTTGTGCAAAAGGTCCAGTGTAGATTGATAATGTTTTTAAAAGTGACTTTTCTGTCCGGTGCATCCATAACTAACAGATCTATGCATGTGTGTCTGTGCGACTGTGTGTAAATCAGGGGAATTTAATGGCCCTGTTTTACAGCGTCCCATGCCTCAGACGTGTGCTAGCGTCTCTCACTATGCTTTACAGCACATCATTGCTTTGATAACAACCACCGCAGAGCCTGAAAATTGATGTGCGGCTTTAATGGTCAGCCTTAATTCGTGCTAAAGCCTCGACCCCGGCCCCTGAGTTCAGACCCCGAACAACAAGGGAGTGACACCAAGTAGGAAAAAAAAGGACAGGCCCTGTTTTATCCCAGCGAACAAGCCGCGATCGATAGCGCCTAATGTTCTCGCCTTGTACCTTTGTTGTCGCGCATGGTTAGAAAATCAAAAGCGTATTTATAGCGGCTATTTTTCTCTGGCTGGGCTTTGAAACGGCGAGATAAAAAGCAGAGCGCCGGCAGATCCCTTTGCCCCCGCGTTCTCCATCATTTAAATTGGCATATTTTACCTCCTGTTCCCTGGTGCCTCTAAATTTTTTGTGCGTTTAAAGCCTTATCCGAAAACAAATTTGTGAAAGCGTGGGCATCCGATCGTGCTTTCAGTCCGGAATTAAAGTCCTGGCTCAGCACACGCCGGGCAAAGATTATACAACGGTGCATCAGGGAGGTAATTATGTCTTTTCAGGGACTAACGGTGTAGAGATCATAAAGGAATAACCTAGCTGCATGTCTGTGGAAATGTCTGAGCGGGTAAATGTCGATTCTGCTTTTTTAGTCAATGCATGTGCAATTACAGTGTAGTAAATGTGTTATAACACATGTAATAACACTTTTGTAATATCAAAAACATTGTTAAGCACATAGAAACATCTTAAAGGTTTACTATGTGCAGAAATATAGATTTTTCTCCTTTAATTTCTTAAATCATTTATTATATAAACAGGATTTAATAAGTGGTCAGATCCCTTGACCTTTTGCACACTTTATTGTGTTTATTAAAATGAAATATGTAAACTTTAACTTTTTGACTGATTCATTGTTTTATCTGCTTGATCACAGTTACTTGCTGTACATCTGATACCACACACACACACACACGCACACACACACACACACACACACACACACACACACACACATACAGTGTGATAAATCTGAATATGCAGAAACCTTCAGGCTGATTTTGTGTGGAAGGATCTGTGCAGCTTATTCTTGCTTCTACCAGCCTAACAAGCATAATTCAGATACAGGCATTATGGTGGCACAGCTAGTAAAGTGAGTACCGGGTACTGCACTCCTACATTGGGTCCTGACGAATGCGATTTAATTCTTGCCTCTGGAATCTTTCAGTGACTGACAGCAGGAATCTCTGTCAGACAGTTTAGGTACAGGTTTCCCTGAGAACGAGTGGATGTACACTATATTGTCAAAAGTATTCGCTCGTCTGCCTTCACACGCATACGAACTTGAGTGACTCCCATTCTTAATCTATAGGGTTTAATATGATGTCGCCACCCTTTGCAGCTATAACAGCTTCAACTCTTCTGGGAAGGCTTTCCACAAGGTTTAGGAGTGTGTTCATGGGAATTTTTGACCATTCTTCCAGAAGTGCATTTGTGAGGTCAGACACTGATGTTGGACGAGAAGGCCTGGCTCACAGTCTCCGCTCTAATTCATCCCAAAGGTGTTTTATCAGGTTAAGGTCAGGACTCTGTGCAGGCCAGTCAAGTTCTTCCACACCAAACTGGCTCATCCACGTCTTTATGGACCTTGCTTGGTGCACTGGTGTGCAGTCATGTTGGAACAGGAAGGGGCCATCCCCAAACTGTTCCCACAAAGTTGGGAGCATGAAATCATCCAAAATCTCTTGGTATGCTGAAGCATTAAGAGTTCCTTTCACTGGAACTAAGGGGCCGAGTCCAACTCCTGAAAAACACCCCCACACCATAATCCCCCTCCACCACACTTTACACTCGGCACAATGCAGTCAGACGAGTACCGTTCTCCTGGCAACCGCCAAACCCAGACTCGTCCATCGGATTGCCAGACGGAGAAGCGTGATTCGTCACTCCAGAGAACACGTCTCCACTGCTCTAGAGTCCAGTGGCGGCGTGCTTTACACCACTGCATCCGACGCTTTGCATTGCGCTCGGTGATATAAGGCTTGGATGCAGCTGCTGTTGCTTGGATGCAGCTGCTGTGATTGGAACACCTGAATTCAATTATTTGGATGGGTGAGTGAATACTTTTGGCAATATAGTGTATGTTGCCCAGTGATGAATTGGTGCCCTGTCCAGGTTGCCCTGTCATAAATCAAGTCAAGTCATTTGTATAGCACTTTTTTATAATAGCCATCGTATCTAAGAAACTTTACAGAATCCGGGACCGACAGACCAAAACCCCCTTTTGAGCAAACCAAGAGCGACAGTGGCAAAAAAAAAACAATTACAGGAAGAAACCTTAAGAAGAACCAGACATAAATGAGGGCAGGAGACCAATGGGATTCCCTAGGGAGAACTCACATGGGAAGCGTTTTGCACTTTGCTCACTGCAAAATGTTTGGCTTGATCAGTGTAGTAAAATGTCAAGTGTGAATATGAGACGAATCTGCATTAGTGTGGAAAAAGCGTCAGATCCAGTGTACAGCTCCACATGTATCTGTGTTTATCTGGATTTTCCTCCCTGTTTCAGTTCTGAGAAATGGTGAGAATCAGAATCAGCTTCTCCCAGAGTCTAAAACGCTTCTGGTTCAAAATAAAGCTTAACGTGGTTTAATGTAGTAAAAGAAGGAGACAGGAGCACTAAACTTCTCGACTAAACTACATGACTTTCAGAGCTGTCAGATCTCTGTACAGTTTACACTACACGACTGGATCTCTTGTAATCGGGAGTAATTTAAGTTGTTGTGGTTTTCACACTACACGACTGATCGGTGATAGGGGGTCACACACTACACCGTCTAACACCAGGACGAACCACAGACGAGTCTGTCTGGTCTCCCAAACTACGTTTTGTCACGAAAACACACACAAGAAGTGACGAGGGGTTTAATGATACCACATCCAAAAATGCACATCAACAAGAAGCGAGTGAGCAAAGTTGTTTGTGAGCTGATATGCAGCATAAAAGCAAAGAGGAAAAATAAATTATGAATCTGGCTAAAGGAGTGGATTTGGCTACGCGGCCAGCAGGGGTCATCTGCTCTGCAGAGAGAGTTGGAAGTCAAATAAATATTTTTTTGCAATGCAACGTTGGCATTATGGTTTGGCGTGGACGATAAGATAAAAAATACTGTAAAGCTTGTGTGTGTGCTGATGTATTCTGATATAAACTATCTTACACCCCTGTTCCACATATCCTTTCTGTATCCTGCATTCATAACGATCACAACCTGATCGTAACACCTTTTACAGTACAGGATTTTGAGTCGCCGACAGGTCCAGATATTTAACACGCAATACTGCAAGCGCTCGGTGAGCCTCTCGGATTCATTGACATAGTGATAGAGAGCCAATTTTTGAGCCCCGAACATACACGATTTACAGCATCTATCGGCAACCTGTTGTGACATTGCCACATAAAAAGTGTTGTTTTTAAAAAGTATATTTTAGCACATTAAAACCAAAAAAAGATTGAAAAATAACTCCTTGCAAGGGTAAACTTTTCTGTGTGCATTTAATCATTTAAACTATAGAAGTTTTGCCTTTTGGTCGTCAAGAAAAAAAACAAAAGGGCCAATTTTTTGAACCATTATCGCTGTTCCTTTAAGAAGGCTGGGGGCGGAGCTACTGAGGAGGTCTACATAAGGAGCATATCCTGATTAACAGGAAGAGGAGAAAAAAGGCGGAGAAAAGAAGAAAAGAAAGTTTGGTGTGTTTTGGGTTTTGTTTGTATGCTGTGGATAAATGCCCAAAAGCCTCAAATATTTCAATAAAAAAAAGCAAAAAATGAGATGGCAGTCACAAGGAACGGTGTGGAGAGGATTTAAGGCCTGGAGCTTGAAGAAACTTGTGGAATATGCCGGTGAGATCCAGCTGTGCTTTTTTTTTGTTAGTTTGTTTTATGCAATGCATTGTTAATGACTTTTTTTTGTTTTTTTTGTTTTTTTTGCGTTTGCGTTTGCGTTTCCTACATTTTGGACAATTTTTGTATTGTTGACCACTTTGGCATGTTGGGACTTTGGAGAAACTGGGGAGGGGGAAATACATGCGATGTTTGAAATAGAAAAATACTAGTTATATTGAAGGAATTATGTATTTTTGTCAAACGTTGTTTTCTTATATACACTGCCTGGCCAAAAAAGGTCACACACTCTAATATTTGGTTGGACTGCCTTTAGCTTTGATTACGGCACACATTCCCTGTGGCATCGTTTCCACAAGCTTCTGCAACGTCACAACATTTATTTCTGTCCAGAGTTGCATTAATTTTTCCCCAAGATCTTGTATTGATGATGGGAGATTTGGACCACTGCACAAAGTCTTCTCTAGCACATCCCAAAGATTCTCAATGGGGTTCAGGTCTGGACTCTGTGGTGGCCAATCCATGTGTGAAAATGATGTCTCGTGCTCCCTGAAGCACTCTTTCACAATTTGAGCCCGATGAATCCTGGCATTGTCATCTTGGAATATGCCCGTGCCATCAGGGAAGAAAGAATCCATTGATGGAATAACCTGGTGGTTCAGTATATTCAGGTAGTCAGCTGACCTCATTCTTTGGGCACATAACGTTGCTGAACCTAGATCTGACCGACTGCAGCAACCCCAGATCATAGCGCTGCCCCCACAGGCTTGTACGGTAGGCACTAGGCATGATGGGTGCATCACTTCAGCCGCCTCTCTTCTTACCCTGACGCGCCCATCACTCTGGAACAGGGTAAATCTGGACTCATCAGACCACATGACTTTCTTCCATTGCTCCAGAGTCCAATCTTTATGCTCCCTAGCAAATTGAAACCGTTTTTGCCGGTTAGCCTCACTGACGAGTGGTTTTCTTAAGGCTACACAGCTGCTTAGTCCCGATCCCTTGAGTTCCCTTCGTATTGTGCGTGTGGAAATGCTCTTACTGTCACTATTAAACATCCCTGAGTTCTACTGGAGTTTTTCTACAGTGTACTATTTGATTTCACCAAACGTTTAAGTGATCGCCGATCACGATCATTCAAGATGTTTTTCTGACCACATTCCTTCCTCGGAGATAATGTTTCCCCCCCACTGTTCTTCCACTTTTTAATAATGCGCTGGACAGTTCTTAACCAGATTTTAGTAGTTTCAGCTTCTCCTTAGATGTTTTCTCTGCTTGATGCATGCCAATAATTTGACCCTTCTGAAACAGATTATCATCTTTTCCACGAACACAGGATGTCTTTCGACATGGTTGTTTAACAAATGAGAAGCTACTCACTGCATCAGTTAGGATTAAATAACTTGTTGCCAGCTGAAACATCATCACCCATGCAGTAATTATCCAATGGGAGGCTCTTACTCTTTTTTTTGGCCAGGCAGTGTTTATTGTAATTGTTCGGCATGGTAAAAGGGCTGTTTAATTTAGTTGGCGTATGGGTAAGAGTAGGTTTGTCAGACTGCAGTGTATATCTCGAGCAATAAATGTAACCCCTAGAACTGAAAAATGTCAAGGTGGTTGTTACACTGTCACCAAGGGAAAATGAGGGAAAAACCCATGTAGTGTGAACTAGGCATTAGCAGCACCGCTACGCTCCATAGGAAACAACGGCACAACCGGTGCAAAAGTGGTTTTGCCGCTTCTAATGTAAATGTCCCCTAATTTACGCTGCAGGTGTGACCTTTTCTGCTTGTCCATTCAGAATCGTGGTGGCAACAGGGCAAACAAAGCAGCTCGGTGTAACGGTCCCTTTAAGTGATCTGAGCGTCTGCATTATTGTGTGAGAGAGCGTTCAGACATCGATAGATAAGCACGCATGGTGTTTAGCTCAGGTTGTAGCCTGACTGTTCTATTCTACTGCTGCTATCCTGGATTGTGATGAGTGGAAGTGTGGGTGCTTCTATGCCTAATAAATACTCCCATTACCCTGCACAGGGCAAGTACCTAAGCGCCATTAGTCTCTCTCCAAAGGAGCATCCCCACGCTAACCAGTCGTGACACCGGGCATCTCTGTACCTTGCAACTTTAACAAGTTCCTTTGGTGATATGCCAAGTCCTTATTTCAGCAGGTTCTGGTGTCTTCCTGGTATACCTCCAATGTGAAGCGCCCAGGAGGAATCCTTATCAGAGGCCATGCAAAGAAACAGCGGTTCTCCTCCGAGCTCCTCTTGGATCACAGAGAGTACGCCACGCCCAGCAACCCGCCACAGAAAACTCTTTTCTGCACAGGAGTTGCCATCAAGATTTTGAAATTATTAGATTGGAAAAAGTAAAAGAAAAGCTAGCATGACTGGACGTTAACTGTGCCAGACCTTAACACCCATCATTCAATTAAAGCCCGGAGAAACCGATGTGACACCAGAGCGTGTGCAGACTATTTCAGTCTCTCGTTCCTTTTATGATTTTCGACTGTCCAGGATCCAGGCTGCTGGTTTTAATCAGAGCTAAATCGATTTCCTTCTCTGTCTGGGGCTGCGAACCCAACAGCAGAGCTTCATTAAAGAGCGCTCCGTCTCTTCCGAGCCGCGATATTGCGTTAGGAATCTCGGGCCAACAGTGAGATCTGTGCTTGTTTACAGATATCGACGGTGCCGCGCTCTCTGGATGCGAGAGCAAATTTGGACTCCAGCATTTCCAATAAGACGGAGATATTTCCAATCCCCTGTATTACACTCCATCATGCAGGACCAAATTAATGCATCGCTGCTGCAGAACACACAAGCAGGGTGGATTTGGAATGCCTACGTGGCACCGGATGACAGAAAGTCTGTGGTTTACAAAAGTTGGACATCTTGTTCCAGCCTCCACTCTTCACGCTGCAGGATTTTTAGGATTTTCTATGGGAATTTGTGCCCATTCAGTTAAAAGAACATTTGTAAGGTCAAGCATTGATGATGGACTGAAAGGTCTGGCTTGCAACTCATTAATTCATCCCAAAGGTCTTCAGTGGGGGTGAGTTCAGGGCTTTGTGGACACCAATTTCTTCAGGCTGGTGAAGAAAGGGTCCTTCCCTAAACCGTTACTGTGAAATTAAAAGCATAATTTATCTTAAATATTGAGGTTAATAGAATTAAGCCTGCTTTCCACATAATTTCGACCATATAGTGTACAGTGTATCACAAAAGTGAGTACACCCCTCACATTTCTGCAGATATTTAAGTATATCTTTTCATGGGACAACACTGACAAAATGACACTTTGACACAATGAAAAGTAGTCTGTGTGCAGCTTATATAACAGTGTAAATTTATTCTTCCCTCAAAATAACTCAATATACAGCCATTAATGTCTAAACCACCGGCAACAAAAGTGAGTACACCCCTAAGAGACTACACCCCTAAATGTCCAAATTGAGCACTGCTTGTCATTTTCCCTCCAAAATGTCATGTGATTTGTTAGTGTTACTAGGTCTCAGGTGTGCATAGGGAGCAGGTGTGTTCAATTTAGTAGTACAGCGCTCACACTCTCTCATACTGGTCACTGAAAGTTCCAACATGGCACCTCATGGCAAAGAACTCTCTGAGGATCTTAAAAGACGAATTGTTGTGCTACATGAAGATGGCCAAGGCTACAAGAAGATTGCCAACACCCTGAAACTGAGCTGCAGCACAGTGGCCAAGATCATCCAGCGTTTTAAAAGAGCAGGGTCCACTCAGAACAGACCTCGCGTTGGTCGTCCAAAGAAGCTGAGTGCACGTGCTCAGCATCACATCCAACTGCTGTCTTTGAAAGATAGGCGCAGGAGTGCTGTCAGCATTGCTGCAGAGATTGAAAAGGTGGGGGGTCAGCCTGTCAGTGCTCAGACCATACGCCACACACTACATTAAATTGGTCTGCATGGCTGTCACCCCAGAAGGAAGCCTCTTCTGAAGTCTCTACACAAGAAAGCCCGCAAACAGTTTGCTGAAGACATGTCAACAAAGGACATGGATTACTGGAACCATGTCCTATGGTCTGATGAGACCAAGATTAATTTGTTTGGTTCAGATGGTCTCAAGCATGTGTGGCGGCAATCAGGTGAGGAGTACAAAGATAAGTGTGTCATGCCTACAGTCAAGCATGGTGGTGGGAATGCCATGGTCTGGGGCTGCATGAGTGCAGCAGGTGTTGGGGAGTTACATTTCATTGAAGGACACATGAACTCCAATATGTACTGTGAAATACTGAGCAGAGCATGATCCCCTCCCTCCGGAAACTGGGTCGCAGGGCAGTGTTCCAGCATGATAATGACCCCAAACACACCTCTAAGACGACCACTGCTTTATTGAAGAGGCTGAGGGTAAAGGTGATGGACTGGCCAAGCATGTCTCCAGACCTAAACCCAATAGAACATCTTTGGGGCATCCTCAAGCGGAAGGTGGAGGAGCGCAAAGTCTCGAATATCCGCCAGCTCCGTGATGTCGTCATGGAGGAGTGGAAAAGCATTCCAGTGGCAACCTGTGAAGCTCTGGTAAACTCCATGCCCAGGAGAGTTAAGGCAGTTCTGGGAAATAATGGTGGCCACACAAAATATTGACACTTCAGGAACTTTCACTAAGGGGTGTACTCACTTTTGTTGCCAGTGGTTTAGACATTAATGGCTGTATATTGAGTTATTTTGAGGGAAGAATAAATTTACACTGTTATATAAGCTGCACACAGACTACTTTTCATTGTGTCAAAGTGTCATTTTGTCAGTGTTGTCCCATGAAAAGATATACTTAAATATCTGCAGAAATGTGAGGGGTGTACTCACTTTTGTGATACACTGTATGTATGATATTAGTATGTATGTATATGGAAATTTGTGCCCATTCATTCAAAACATGACAGCATTTGTACGGCTGGGCATTGATGTTGATGTTCCGGTTCATTCCAGAGCTGTTGAGTGTAGCTGAGGTCAGGGCTCTGTGCAGGACACCCTACTTGCTCATGCTGAAACAGGAAAGGACCTTCCCTAAACTGTTTCTGCAAAGTTGAAAGCATGTCATTCTGTTAATATAACTAATGTTGTGGATAAAAGACATTCCGTTCAGGTACTCTTGATGTGGCTTTAATAGTTTAATGGTTTCTTCATTAGAAAAACAGGTGAACAAAGTGAGTAACCAGAACTGAAAGAGATTATTATTATTACTATTATTATTATTACTGTTATTATATTATTATTATTATTATTATTATTATTATTATTATTACTATTATTACTGTTATTATTATTATTATTATTATTAATGTTATCATTATTATTATTATTATTATTATTATTACTGTTATTATTATTATTATTATTAACACAAATTATTATCATTATTATTATAAGTATTCTTCTTCTACTTCTTTTTCTTCTTCTTCTTCTTCTTATTATTATTATTATTATTTTTATTATTACTATTATTATTATTATTATTATTATTACTGTTATTATTATTATTATTACTGTTATTATTATTATTATTATTATTAACACAAATTATTATCATTATTATTATTATAAGTATTCTTCTTCTACTTCTTCTTTTTCTTCTTCTTCTTCTTCTTCTTATTATTATTATTATTATTATTTTTATTATTACTATTATTATTATTATTACTGTTATTATTATTATTATTACTGTTATTAATATTATTATTATTATTATTATTATAGTTTTTTACCTTTTCTTTACTATATTATTTTTTTTAAGCAAAGTGTTGGCAATGCAAGTGTGAATTTTTCCTCTGCCACTGAAGCATCATTGAATTGAATTGAAGGGTAGCTGTAGCCTAGTGGTTAAGGTACTGGTCCAGTAATCAGAAGGTTGTCGGTTCAAGCCACACTACTGCCAGGTTGCCACTGTTGGGCCCTTGAGCAAGGCCCTTAACCCTCAATTGCTTAGACTGTATACTGTTACAGTACTGTAAGTTGCTTTGGATAAAAGCGTCCGCTAAATGCTGTAAATAAATTGAATTAAATAAGATATTGTAGATGGAAAATTTCAGTTGTTACTTTACCTATGAGCTAATCACTGCCACACTTACACACACACACACACATACACACACACACACACACACACTTTATGCAGTCAGATGCATCAGAGTACCAGCCGAGATGGAGGAGGACGACAGCATCTCTTCTTTTCTTTTAAGACGTTGTCATTGTTCTGCCTGTCCTCCCTGAGTGTGTGTGTGTGAGTGTGTGTGTGTGTGTGTGTGTGTGTGAGTGTGTGTGTGTGTGAGTGTGTGTGTGTGAGTGTGTGTGTGTGTGTGTGTATATGTGTGAGTGTGTGTGTGTTGTCGTGTTTGATGTCTTTGTTAGCTGCTTTTTGATTCTTTTGTGATTTAATCACTTTGAACTTCTCGCCCCGCAGCTTCAGTTGAACAGAGACGCAGCTGTGAGGAATCAGTTCATACATCTGCATGTTCATCACTTCATCAATTCATTCATTCATTCATTTTTACTTTATCCTGGTCAAGGTTGTGGTGGGTCACTCCACAGGGTGTTAAACACTCATTAATTTACTCACTCACTCACTCTCACACTCACACATTCACTCACTCACACACTTAATCAACAACTAACTCACTCAATCATTTACTCACTCACTCACCAACTAACTCACACACTCATCAACTCATTCACTCACACAATAATTTGCTCACTCACTCACCAACTAACTCATTCACACACTCAACTCACTCACTCTCTCACACATAATCACACATTTACACACACACTCAACAACTAACTCACTCACTCATTCATTCACTCACTTACACAATTATTTACTCACTCACTTACTCACCAATTAACTCACACACTCAATAACTCACTCACTCACACACACACACTCACTCACTCACACATTCACTCACCAACTAACTCACTCACACACACACTTACTCACTTATATACTCACACACTCACTTACACACTCACTCATTCATTTACTTACTCACACACTCACTCACTCACTTATACACTCTCACACACACACTCACTTACACACTTCATTAGTCATTCACTCACTCACTCACTCACTCACTCACACACTCACTCATTCATTTACTTACTCACACACTCACTCACTCACTTATACACTCTCACACACACACTCACTTACACACTTCATTAGTCATTCACTCACTCACTCACTCACTCACTCATTCATTTACTTACTCACACAAACCTCACTCACTCATTTATACAGTCACTCACTCACTCATTTATACAGTCACTTACTCACTTACATCTTAATTAGCTAGATTGTTAGGAGCTTCTTCCCTGCACCTCTGGTTTATCCTTCAACCTCGATTACACTGCCAGGTTGCTGCTGTTGGGCCTTTGAGCAAGGCCCTTAACCCTCAATTGCTCATGTAACGGGTGTGCTTGACTTCAATGTTCTCTACACTGTCCGACTGCACATCCGTTACTATATGTATACTCTGCGTTGTGTTCGTTGAGTGCTGCGGTGCTTAAGGAAGGACTCTGACCACGACCACTGCTGGTTGATTTATTTTATGTGGCCGGTGCTGTATAAACAAATAAATATAATCATTAAGGCTCTGGAGACCTTGCAGAAATGTGTAGCTCAGGAATGAACACTACTCTCCCATGTACACATGCAGGACATCAGCCCCCTTCCTCCTCTCAGTTTTGCATCCCGCAGACTGAGGGTGCTAATAATTATACATGTACATATATTTTATACAAAGGTAAATTAAACCTATCACACATGGAAATAAAATAAAATATTCTAATATATATTCACCATAACATTACCCAAACCAGCTCTGTATGTAAATAAAGTAAATAAAACACTATATATTAGTTAATGAATAATTGAAACAATAAACAGAAAGCACTGGAGAAACCACATACCTGTATAAACAGATAAATATAAGCATTAAGGCTCTGGAGACCTTGCAGAAATGTGTAGCTCAGGAATGAACACTACTCTCCCATGTACACGTGCAGGACATCAGCCCCCTCCTAACAGAAACACACATGGGGAAAACCCGTGGAGCAGAAAAACACACATTCTAAATAAAACTTTAAAAAGTGTCTTTTACAAGGTTCACGTATAAGCCACAATATATCTACATGTTCATAACCTAATTTCACTTTATTTATACTGTATAGATAGATAGATAGATATATAGATAGATAGATAGATAGATAGATAGATAGATAGATAGATAGATAGATAGATAGATAGATAGATAGATAGATAGATAGTGTTAGGTTTTTCGGAACATTAAACGTAAATTTAAAATGGGAAGTTTTCCGGCATTCACCCACGTGGTCCTTTGTTCAAAATGGCGCCGGCCATGCTCCCTGCCGAGGGGGGGGGGGAGGCGGAGCCCTGGGCTTGTTTAGCACATTTCATTGGCTCCACCAGCAGTGAAGGAGGAGGAGCCTAGCTTAGTTTAAAAAACCCCGCGCTCAGATGCAAGACACTCTTTTGGCTGGCGATCATCTTGATTGCAGGAGAAAAAGAGCGCCGATCGGCTTAGCTCTGACATATATTCACAGATCATTTCTTACACTTAATAAAGTGTTTTTGAAGAGTACTTTCTGGATTCTCCGACTGCTTCTTCAAGGCCTCTCGACAAAAAGATTCGTCGTAACAGATGGTAGCAGAGGACGGCTCGAAGAGGCCTGAAATAGCATCAAATTGATTCAGCTGACTGAGCTAAGACCTGGATTCCGAGAATCTGCTGTACTCAATACAAGGCGCGTCTACACAAGGTAAACAGACGTTCTCTATATAGATTAGCTGCACTTATTATTTAGCGTAGTGAGTGTGAAATTGAATCTCAGAATCCGTAAGTGTCTGAATAAATTACTAAAGTATAATTAGATAGTTTAAAACTGTGAATATATGCTGGAGCTAAAATGTATGTTTCCTGATTGCGACTAATTTAATTGTTCTAAATTTAACGAGTCTGTCTGTTTTGGTAGCGGGGCTCGATTAATTTGATTGTTCTAAATTTTAATGAGTCTGTCTGTTTTGGTAGCGGGATTCGATTAATTCGATTGTCACAAACTTTAGCGAGTCTGTCTGTTTTGGTAGCGGGGCTCGACTAATTTAATTGTTCTAAATTTAACGAGTCTGTCTGTTTTGGTAGCGGGATTCGATTAATTCGATTGTTCTAAATTTAACGAGTCTGTCTGTTTTGGTAGCGGGGAGTCTGGGGAGCCGTTTCATAGATTCGAATCATTTTATGACACATCACTAGTGGTTATACAGTTTGAAAAAGTTTTATGTCATTTGAAATGACCCATTACACATCCCTAACTGTTTTATATGTTGTATCAACATGTTTCTTCTATTACATTTGAATTAAAAAACAACTATTGTGAGATTTATATCCACTCCTGTTACACCGAAGAGAACCCCCAGTATTAAAATAACTGAGTTAAGACGAAGTATTTGTTATGGTACCTTATTAAGTGTGTTTTAATGTGGGTAGCGTCTGGAAGAATCCATTGACTTGCAAGCCCTGGCATATTGTATCCGAACAATAGGTTTTAATTCTTAAACTAGGAAGGGGGGCACTTAGAGTAGAATTCATCCATTTGTGAAAAGTATTATCTTTCACAACTGAAAAGAGTAAAAGATTTTCACAAATAATTAAGGAAAATCTCCTTAATCAGGGTTGTTATAGTGAATAGGGGCCAGTGATAGTTCAGTGGTTAAGGTACTGGGCTAGTAAGCAGAAGGTTGCCGGTTCAAGCCCCACCACCACCAAGTTGCCACTGTTGGGTCCCTGAGCAAGGCCCTTAACCCTCAATTGCTCATCGTGTTCAGGTCATTGTGTAAGTCGCTTTGGATAAAAGCGTCTGCTAAATGCTGAAAATGTAAATGAATAAGATTAAAATTATTTGAGAGTAACACAGTGCTTGTTGATTGTGATAAGAGATTTGCTGGGTGTGTTGGTGCATGTATTGTTGAGAGATTGTTCTATTGTTTCTTTGTTCTAATGTGTGGGGGTTGTGAAGTTAGGAACACATGTCTACGTGATCCAAAAGTTTAAGGCCTCCATTGTAGTGTTAATGATAAACTTTAGAAATACGGAAGGAATCCCACTGGGGCCCTGGACGACCCTCAAGGGGCGGAGCTAAAGTGACATCACGAGTGACTGACATTATTGGCGACTCCCCATTTCTGAGTCTTTGATAGCAATATTAACTAAGTTTGTTATCAGTATCTCTCCCCAGAAACCGGAAGAAGGAGAGGAACGAGTACCATTGCTGTCTAAGGTGGAACCAGGACAGTGGGTCAGGATCAAGGTACACAAAAGAAAGTGGGATCAGCCGAGGTGGACCGGACCTTGGGAGGTGTCTGAAACCACTTCACATGCAGTCAGAGTAAGAGGAAAGAAAGGTAACAACTGGTATCATCTGCGCCACTGCGTCCGTGCTGAACCTCCGACCAGAACCCTCACAGGGACTGGACAGGATCTGCAGGCACCCATCCTTGAGGGTGATTCCTAATTCTGCTTAAGGCGGGTCAGACTAGTAAGGAAAAGGGGAAAAGCGGTAGACAAACCAAGGTGGTAAAACCGTCCAGAGAAAATGAGGAGAGAGGACCAGCACTACGGATCATACACCGAGAGGAAGGAAGGAGACGTGGAAGGACTGGCAGAGGCAGACTTCGTGGGAATTGGAAGACCCACTCCGAGGGACAGAAGTGACACCAACTGGACCAGCCAACAGGGAACAAAACACAGCAGAAAGCCCGACAAAACCGACTATGTGGAAGAAGAGTCCAGTGGAGTCAACGGAACGGAACCTAGAAGATGGGGCAGGATTTAGTTAGACTAGGAGAGAAAAACATAAACATATAGTTCGCAGACACATGGACCATCTTTGAAAACACTAGTTAAGTGCAACACACATAGTTTAGCTACAAAACGCAAGGGGTTAGTTCAGGATTGTTTACGATGTATATATGTTTGGTACTCTGCTATTTTTAGGAAGGATATTCTCTGTGTTTCATCGGCTAAATGTTTGTGCCGCTGCGCAAACAGGTAAGACCGACAGGGGAGAATCCATGAGACAGTAGAAGCTATGCAGAGAAACAGGAGCTATGGGCCCCTTTTGAATATCTGCAGCTCCGTCCGGTGGAGGGCAACCTGAGCGGACTTCCTGTAGAAGCTACGCACCCATTGTTTTTATTTTTCTTCTCTTTTTGATTTCCTATTTTTTTTAATTACTTTATTTTGATTTCCTGTTTTTATTATTTTTTGTTGTTTGTTTGTTTTAGGGTTAGGAGCTGTTGCGATAGGTACGGTTCCTTTAGTTTAACTGGTAGCCTTTTATTTTTAGATACCTTTTATTGTAAGAATTCAGCCCAGTGGCCATGTAAGTCAGAAGGGGTTAAATTGGGGGTTGCTGACTGCTATCCTTTTCTCCTGGAATCTAGAAACACCTAACCTAAAGTTAAAAGTTAATGTGAAAGCATTAAGATGCTTTCAAGGGGGGATGTTAGGTTTTTCGGAACATTAAACGTAAATTTAATATGGGAAGTTTTCCGGCATTCACCCACGTGGTCCTTTGTTCAAAATGGCGCCGGCCATGCTCCCTGCCGAGGAAGGGGGAGGGGGAGCCCTGGGCTTGTTTAGCACATTTCATTGGCTCCACCAGCAGTGAAGGAGGAGGAGCCTAGCTTAGTTTAAAAAACCCCGCGCTCAGACGCAAGACACTCTTTTGGCTGGCGATCATCTTGATTGCAGGAGAAAAAGAGCGCCGATCGGCTTAGCTCTGACATATATTCACAGATCATTTCTTACACTTAATAAAGTGTTTTTGAAGAGTACTTTCTGGATTCTCCGACTGCTTCTTCAAGGCCTCTCGACAAAAAGATTCGTCGTAACAATAGATAGATAGATAGATAGATAGATAGATAGATAGATAGATAGATAGATAGATAGATAGATAGATAGATACTTTATTGATCCCGAAGGAAATTAAAGCACTGCGTCCCCTGTGTTTACGCTTTAGTTCCTTGGGAATGGGATGCATTGTGCCGGCTTGCTCCATTGTTCTTAGAGCGAGCAGCTCGTCCCTCGAATAAACTAAGTATTTGCCGCTCTCTTGCATATAAGAAGACTCCATATCCATAGGATATACAATAATACACAAAATACACACTAAACATACACTATATAACAGAAAAAGAAAGAAAAATTGCCGTAATAGGCAACTCGAACACAGAGCTACCAGGAAGGCTGCCACTCGTTGCTGCGCCGGAAGTTTATAACTGTATATTAATTGTTTTATTTAGTTATTTAAAAGTTTTAACCAAAAACCGCTAGAACTCATACCTCCTCTCAGTTTTGCATCCCGCAGACTGAGAGCACTGCAGCAGTGTCAAAACAAAAACCCTTATCTCTTAAAGAGACAGTACACAATTAACATCAACTTCAAATAAATGGTTCTCCAGTACAAATAAGTAACCTATATACATACAGAACACAAAAAATAATATTGTAAACACATTACAGGATTTGGTGGAATTTTTAATACAAAACAAAAGTATTTTTTAACCCTGTTACACTCAGACTGTATACTGTAATTGTACTGTAAGTCGCTTTGGATAAAGGCGTCTGCTAAATGCTGAAAATGTAAATGAAATGAAAATGATTAGCAAGCCTGACACAGGCAGGGTGTCTGTAGTTTTATATCCCATGTACCTCATGATAAACTGATCTGTGCTCTGATATGTGTGTCTCTAAATGTTCTCGTATCTTTCTTCAGATCAGAACCTACAGAGAGAAGGCTGGTCCGAACTGACAGCCAGTCAGAGCCGCACCTACACACACTGATGTTGAACATGTGGCGGGATTCGTGATCTCTTCTGTCAGGAGTGTATTACACCGAGAAGATCTGAGATCTGGTAAACACGACACAGTCCTTCAGACTAACACACACACACACACACACATACACACATACACACACACACACATACACACACACTGCATTTAATCTCTCAATCTAAAGGTCAATCTACAGCGACGAGAGCAGAAAATAACACACAATGATGTGAGAGCTGAAAAAGAAACTAATCTGATGAAAAAGCAGCAGAAGATGGAGGTAAAAAAAAACGAGAAAAAAACATCGTTCACATCTTATTTAAAGAAAAAGACTAGATTAAAATCATCTCCGAAAAATCAAAAGAAATAGAGGGAAATCAAAAATATGGGGCTCATGGCTTGTTAACTTCACAGTCCAATCTCAGCAGTGCTATCACCCGGTCGGGCGTCTATATGCCCAAAGCAATGGATTATCACTTTGTCCATTACACACTATACGGCCAAAAGTATTTGGACACATGACCATGAGCATGATGGACATCACACTTCAAAAAACAAATGCTATTAACACAGATAGATAGATAGATAGATAGATAGATAGATAGATAGATAGATAGATAGATAGATAGATAGATAGATAGATAGATAGATAGATAGATAGATAGATAGATAGATAGATAGATAGATAGATAGATAGATAGACAGACAGACAGACAGACAGACAGACAGACAGACAGACAGACAGATAGATAGATAGACAAATGATAGATAAATAGATAGATAGATAGACATACAGACAGACAGGCAGACAGACAGGCAGACAGACAGACAGACAGACAGAATAATAGAAGTAATAACATATACAGTGTATCACAAAAGTGAGTACACCCCTCACATTTCTGCAAATATTTCATTATATCTTTTCATGGGACAACACTATAGACATGAAACTTGGATATAACTTAGAGTAGTCAGTGTACAACTTGTATAGCAGTGTAGATTTACTGTCTTCTGAAAATAACTCAACACACAGCCATTAATGTCTAAATGGCTGGCAACATAAGTGAGTACACCCCACAGTGAACATGTCCAAATTGTGCCCAAATGTGTCGTTGTCCCTCCCTGGTGTCATGTGTCAAGGTCCCAGGTGTAAATGGGGAGCAGGGCTGTTAAATTTGGTGTTTTGGGTACAATTCTCTCATACTGGCCACTGGATATTCAACATGGCACCTCATGGCAAAGAACTCTCTGAGGATGTGAGAAATAGAATTGTTGCTCTCCACAAAGATGGCCTGGGCTATAAGAAGATTGCTAACACCCTGAAACTGAGCTACAGCACGGTGGCCAAGGTCATACAGCGGTTTTCCAGGACAGGTTCCACTCGGAACAGGCTTCGCCAGGGTCGACCAAAGAAGTTGAGTCCACGTGTTCGGCGTCATATCCAGAGGTTGGCTTTAAAAAATAGACACATGAGTGCTGCCAGCATTGCTGCAGAGGTTGAAGATGTGGGAGGTCAGCCTGTCAGTGCTCAGACCATACGCCGCACACTGCATCAACTCGGTCTGCATGGTCGTCATCCCAGAAGGAAGCTGACGCACAAGAAAGCCCGCAAACAGTTTGCTGAAGACAAGCAGTCCAAGAACATGGATTACTGGAATGCCCTGTGGTCTGACGAGACCAAGATAAACTTGTTTGGCTCAGATGGTGTCCAGCATGTGTGGCGGCGCCCTGGTGAGAAGTACCAAGACAACTGTATCTTGCCTACAGTCAAGCATGGTGGTGGTAGCATCATGGTCTTGGGCTGCATGAGTGTTGCTGGCACTGGGGAGCTGCAGTTCATTGAGGGAAACATGAATTTTAACATGTACTGTGACATTCTGAAACAGAGCATGATCCCCTCCCTTCGAAAACTGGGCCTCATGGCAGTTTTCCAACAGGATAACGACCCCAAACACAACCTCCAAGATGACAACTGCCTTGCTGAGGAAGCTGAAGGTAAAGGTGATGGACTAAACCCAATTGAGCACCTGTGGCGCATCCTCAAGTGGAAGGTGGAGGAGTTCAAGGTGTCTAACATCCACCAGCTCCGTGATGTCATCATGGAGGAGTGGAAGAGGATTGTAGTAGCAACCTGTGCAGCTCTGGTGAATTCCATGCCCAGGAGGGTTAAGGCAGTGCTGGATAATAATGGTGGTCACACAAAATATTGACACTTTGGGCACAATTTGGACATGTTCACTGTGGGGTGTACTCACTTATGTTGCCAGCTATTTAGACATTAATGGCTGTGTGTTGAGTTATTTTCAGAAGACAGTAAATCTACACTGCTATACAAGTTGTACACTGACTACTCTAAGTTATATCCAAGTTTTAGTTCTATAGTGTTGTCCCATGAAAAGATATAATAAAATATTTGCAGAAATGTGAGGGGTGTACTCACTTTTGTGATACACTGTACATTCTTATAAACAGCATATACAAATATAAATGTATACGAGGGTTCTTTAAAATGTTTCTGCACTGTTTAAAACTCTATTTATTAAGAATTTCAAAAACAAACTACATCACATTTCTACATCGTCACCTTCCAATGCATTTTTCCATTTTGGTTGAGCTTGTAGCCACTAATGCGCCGCTGCTTTCACATCATCACATGAAAATCTTTTTCCCCTTAAAGCTTCTTTGAGCGTCCAAAAAGGTGGAAATCAGATAGAGTTAAATCCAGACTATAAGCGTCTCTCAGTCTCTCAGACACGACGATTACTCCTCCTCCCTTGTTATATATATAACAAATGTCAAAGAAGAATGTGAATAGTATGTAAAGGACAATACAGGTGGTGGAGACAGCAGTCTATTACTGAAGGACTGTTGAGTGGGGCTGAGGTCAGCACTCTGTGCAGGACGCTGGAGGTTCTTTACCCTGAGCTTTTCGTCACATCTTTATAGAGCTTGTTCATGCTGGAACAGGAAAGGACCTTCCCTAAACTGTTGATGTAAAGTCAGAAGCATAAAATATCCTTTATATAACGATTTATTACACCTGTAACACAGCAAGATTTGGGTTTAATCCTAGTGTTTTTATGTCCTTTCCTGATCTGTGTGGGTTCCTTTCAGGTACTTTAGTTTCCTGTCTACCAAAAACCTGCATTAGGTGGATTGGCGGCACTCAACTGCATCTAGTGAGTGAGTGTTTCCAGGTCCCACAGTGACACACTCACACACACACACACACACACACACACACACACACACACTTTCTCCCGCAATGTTTTTGTCTCTTGCTAATAACATGTATGTCAGGGCCAATTCATCAGTTTCAATACAAGAGCCGTGATAGTGAGCGAAAGATCCACACACACACACACACACACACTGAGGAAATCAATATCTCTCGGAGTGCTTGTGTTAGGTAGCAATCAAAAATAAACAGTGCTCTATTTCATAAAGAGATCAATGACTGAAAGTGATGAGTGTAGCTGTCACACACACACACACACACACACACTAGGACTAGTCTGACAGCTTATACTACACTAACTTAGACAGACTCATCATCCTGGAAGCAGGATTACTGCTCCAACGCTGAGACTCTGTAGTTTGGTGAAAATTGAGTAAGAGATCCCATCAGTCCTACTCCAGGTCTGAAATGTAACACACTGAGCTTTCACTGTGGTAGGAGTAAAGATATAAAGCCTGACTGAGTCTGAGAGCACAACATGATCCTGAGACCGGAAGCTATTTGTTTAGCCACACAGTTAGTATACCAGCTAAAACGTTTAGAATTGTATTTATTTACTAACTTACTTTACTTACTTACTTAGCTTTGCTTAACTTTATGTACTTTACTTAAATAACTTTACTTTAGTTTATTTACCTACTTTACTTACTTGACTTATTTAACTGTACTTACTTACTTAACTTTATTAACTTTACTTACTTAGCTTTGCTTAACTTTATGTACTTTACTTAATTTACCTCAGTTTATTTACTTACTTATTTACTTACTTACTTAAGTTTACTTGCCTGACTACTTACTTTACTTTCTTAACTTCACTTACTTACTTACTTCACTTTATTTACTTTACTTACTTACTTTTTTTTACTTACTTAATTTACTTTCCTAACTTTACTTACTTTACTTTACTTACTTAACTTCACTTACTTATTTACTTTTTTTACTTACTTAATTTACTTGCCTAACTTTACCTACTTTACTTATTTAAATTTACTTACTCACTAACTTACTTACTTAACCTAATTAACTTTACTTACTTTCTTTATTTACTTAATTACTTTACTTACCTACTTTATTTACATACTTTTCTTATTTTTTTACTTTATTTTTGTACTAACTTACTTTATTTACTTACTTACTTTATTTACCTAACTTTACTTACTTACTTATATACTTACTTACCTACTTACTTAACTTTACCTAATTACTTACTTATGTATCTTTACTTAATTACTTACTTTACTTACTTTTTACTTTACTTACCTTACTTACTAGCTTACTTAACTTTACTTGTTTACTTACTTAATTTACTTACTTTACTAACAAATTTTAATTTACTTTATTTACTTTACTTGCTTAATTTATTTACTTACTTAACTTTACGTACTTTACTTACCTACTTACTTAATTTTACTTATTTACTTTACTTACTTAAATACTTTGCTTACATACTTTATTTTCTTACTTTGCTTACTAAATATACTTACTTTATTCACTTACTTACTTACTTCTTACTCACTTCTTACTTACTTATTTACTACGACTAATCTCTAGTTCCCTCACACCGTTCACCAAAAGCTCTTTTTATAGCAACTTCTTTTAACACCTGATCTGAACACATTAAGTCTGAAAGCAAAAGCACCTAAAACAGGAAGTGAGAAGAGAAATCGAGTCGTTCTGTCAGGAACTATTAAACCTCTGAGGGTCGATCATGCAGATTAAAGTGAGATACATCAGGAGGAAACGAATATAAGAAAATAGTTTTAAACCTTATACACACTGTTTGCATAATAGTGCATAATCTTTTAATCTTTGAATTCTTTGAATTCATGTTTCAACCACAACAGTTGGTGCCAGATAACACAGCACACCTTCAGGGGTCTAGTGGAGTCCATGCCTTGACGGGTCAGGGCTGTTTTGGCAGCAAAAGGGGGAACAACACAATATTAGGAAGGTGCCGCAGATGTAAATGTCATATTAAATAAGATAAAATAAATAATAATAATTTAGGGAACTGATTGATCAGTGTAACCACACGAAGCTTCAGGTCGTGATCCTGAGTCCCTGAACGACGTCTTTACCTCTCCTGCCTTCAGCCGCGATTCCAGCTAAAAATCAGCATCAGCGGATGAAACATCCGGGCCCTGATTCGTTCTCCGTCTGCCGGCGTGAAAAGACGATGCTCCGTCTCCGTCCTGAAGTGACTCACTGGGTGTGAAAGTGATTTAGCATGGAGAGGTTAAAGGCGTCACAGACGATTCCTCTATTGTTTATTTATTTATTTATTATTTCTTCCTCTTCCCGACAGACAGCGATCTTCAGGCTGTAAGTCGAAGCGTGGGAGTGTGAACCAGAAAAATCCGCCGGCTCAGAACAGATACAGCAGGAACTACACACACACACACACACACACACACACACATACACACACACACACACAGGGGTGTGAAAAACTAATTGTTCTCGTTCTGATCGACTCTATGAATATAGATCATCAAACAGAACTTCACACCAGAACGTGTTTCAAGCCTCTCAGTTGGATTTAAGTCCCTGGTGGTGCTATCGGCCAGTCGGGCGTCTATACAGGAGTGATTTAAAACAAATGTTATTTATGAGGGTACAAATTTATTTATTTTTTTACTTTTATTTTTTATTTATTTATTTATTTACTTACTCATGATAATTCCTAATTTACATCCCAGAAATATTGGGACGGGTCCAGTTAAGGAATGGTCAGTTTGTGGAACGGGTGATGCTGGTATGATTGGGTATAACAAAAGGCTCATTAATTAATTCATTCATTCATTCTCTGTTTGATGCTCATTCATTCAATCATTTATTCTCTGTTTGATTGGGTATAACAAAAGGCTCATTCATTCATGTATTCATTCATTCATTCTCTGTTTGACTGGGTTTAACAAATAGATCATTCATTTATTGTTTTATTCATTCATTCTGTTATGATTTGGTATAACAAAAGGCTCATTAATTCATTCATATATTCATTCATTCATTCTCTGTTTGACTGGGTATAACAAAAGGCTCATTCATTCATTCTCTGTTTAATGCCCATTCATTTATTCAATCATTTGTTCTCTGTTTAATTGAGTATACAAAATGCTTATTCATTCATTCTCTGTTTGATTGGGTATAACAAAAGGCTCATTCATTAATTCATTCATTGATTTATTTGTTCTCTGATGGGGTATAACAAATGGCTCATCCATCCAGCCATCCATCCATCCATGCATTCATTTTTTGTTTGATTGGGTATAACAAAAGGCTCATTAATTCATTCATTTATTCATTTATTAATTCATTCATTTTCTGTTTTATCACAGCTTTATCATGGTCCGGATCATGGAGGGTCTGATTTATTGGACAAAAAGCAGGACAAAATTCTCGTGTCATCGCTGCCCGGTGGCAACGGGCACCCAGACGTGTGTGATATGAAGGTGTCTGGCAAGGATGGTGTGAGCACCAGCTTCAGCTTTAGATTAGTGACTTAAATTCTGCTTTTACTTTTCTTTATTATTGTTATATTTATGTTGTTTTGTTATTTTTGTATTTTTACAAATCAGAAAAAGTTGGGACAGTATGGAAAATGCAAATAAAATAAAAACACAGAGTTTCTTACATTAACTTTGACTTTTATTTGATGTCAGACAGGATGAACCTGAGCTATTTCATGTTTTATCTGCTCAACTTCATTTAATTTATTAATAAATATCCATTCCTGCATTTCAGGCCTGCAACACATTCCAAAAAAATTAGGGACAGGGGCAACTTAGGGCTAGTAATGAGTAACTAAATAATGAAGCAATTTTAAACAGGTGATTGTAATCATGGTTTGTAAGACAACATTGCATGAGAAACCATCATGATTTGTGATATACAGCTGTATGGGTTTGGATGTACTTCAGAAAACCATTGTCATCCAACACAGTCTACCGCTGCATCAAGAAATGCAACCTGAAATTCTGTTAAAGAAACAACAAACAGACAGATTATATAGAAAGACAGACAGACAGATTAGAC